>NC_136485.1:39608589-39746089 GCF_053919585.1 Euprymna scolopes | reverse complement strand
GGATATATGTTTATAATATTTTTATTACATCATTTTATCAGCATAAAACAAAAGGAATGTAACCGAATTATCATATAACTACTACTTTCTTTACGTATTTAAGTTGTCAAATATTGGTTAATCGTGGGTTACTAAATAAATTTAAATAATAATCATTATTTCGTAACATTCGTAGATTCTACGTGTAGTAATGCTTTTACAAGATACCGGTACTTTTATATATAAACCGCATGCAGTTTTAAATTGTATATACTTATCATTCAGAGAATATTCATAAGTAATTAAGTATGTTAAAAAAATCTAATATTCACAAAGATATTTACTGCGCGCATGTTTTATATATCTTTTTCAAATGGATTATTCAGCATATAAATAAATATGCACTAATGCATTATATGTCAATGTAGACAGTATATTTGTTACACGCTTAATGCATATGTGTTGTGCAAATTGCATGAGTCAATTGGATCCGAGAGTCTTGATTTAGCTTACAATCCTATGTAGTAAGGTGTTGTAATATGTCACCTTAGAATACTTTCAAATTTAGAACACTGAATTGGTATAGGTATGATTTATTTTGCTTCCTATTTTGTGATAATGGCAATACCTGGTAAAATAATAGTAAACTATAAATAAGGAGTAACACATCTCTACAATATATTACTTAGAATTCGTTTTCCAGGAAGTTTTGATGAATAAAAAAAAACGTAAATTTGAATTCGTATTTTCATTCTGCAGTTCTATTAAAAAATATGAACTCATAATCAACTTTTCTAATTTTTCCTACTGCATGGACGATGTGTTGAATAATACAGTTTCCAGATCTTTTACTACGCCTAAAACTGTAGGCAATAACCGAACGAAGAAAACCTTGTCAGATTTTCGTACCCATAAAATTATATATCTGTGTATTTCTTAATACAGATATCAGTGGAGTATATAACTGTGTTTTTGCATCTATCATGCGCATG
Source organism: Euprymna scolopes (assembly GCF_053919585.1). NCBI lineage: Eukaryota > Metazoa > Mollusca > Cephalopoda > Sepiida > Sepiolidae > Euprymna > Euprymna scolopes. The sequence goes on along the minus strand of NC_136485.1, from coordinate 39,745,118 downwards.
CGTTTACATTTTCGGCACAAATGTTGTATTTAGTTGAGTGGATAATACATTAAACATTGAGATGTTGGATTTACAGGGAGTAGCATTTGTATAAATATTGTGTTATAACTACGTTGCTCGTATTTTGTTATCAAATTACCTATTGATAATATATGGGCAGTCTCTATAGCGACCAAACTAGTAAAATATTAAAGGATATACAATGTCTATAACACCTTTGTACTCTAATGAATATACATACCTCTATGTGTATTTTAAACCTTCATTATTCGACAGATTAAATTGCTAAACCAACCCACATCATTTTTTTTATTTTTATTTTTTTAGAATTTGTTAATCGCATAATTTGTCTTCTACGGAACACTATTATGATCTTAGGTGTAGATATATGTTTATTTAACATCAGAATTTTTTCAGGTGTATTTTTTCGATCTCGGGATTATTTTTGTCAATCTCTAGAGTTGGCAGGGAATTTCCAACGAAATTATCTGTTTATTACACGGGGGTAATATTCTGTCGTTCCCCCAATCATGACCTGATAGCATCCTAACGAATCTACACACAATTTTTGGACGCACACATTAATGATTGAAGCTTCAATAGTAAAAAGAACATCATTTTACAACTGACTATATCGGAACAGTAAATAATAATAAATTCGCAAGGGGTTATTGCGTAATCTATTGAGAAATTACTGACTAATCGTGATTAAAGAAAATATTCTGTTCGAAATTCTGTACAAGATACATGTGTTTCAAAAAAAAAGGAGTTCAAAAGAATAACCCTGAAAAAGGTCGGATGCTACATCGCCCGAAACGTGTTAAAAAATTAAGATTAGAAGAGCGATCCAAACAATCCAAATAATAAGAATATCGGAATTAAGTCTAAACATGCATAACACATATTATAAACAGCTTGCTACATTCTTACGAATCCAGGATTATTTGATGATGAACTTAGATCCAAATTGATGTATCGGCTCTTGTTTTCCCATTACAAACTATAATAAAATAGCTCCGAATAATAATGTTGCAGAATCATGAATACAACAATACTAACTTAAATCCAACCTGTTTAGATTCAATCAAAACTCAATCGATAATACTTTAAAATTGTGTTCTCATTCGAGTCTCGATACTGTAAATAGGAGCGTCTGGCAAAAGCACCTGCGAGTGAATCGAAACCTTACGATCTAACTGAATCATTCCAACCTACTTGAATGCATAAATCACATCACGCTTCACGTTTTTACAATTTTACAAATAAAATCATTTCTTTTCACTTACCGTTTTAAGTTTGTTTTTGTTTTTTTTTTTAGAATTTACGCCCTCTTCTCTTTTAGAGTTCTCTATTATTATATTTCCTTGTCTTTATTTGCATACACTCACATACATCCTGCTCTACATCTCTCATTGTCTGTGTCTGTTTTGAGTTCTCCTTTTCTCTGTCTCTCTCTCCATATATATATATATATATATATATATATATATATATATATATATATATATATATATATATATATATATATATATATATATATATATATATATATAAATTACTTCCCTCCCTCTACTCGTCTCGCGTCACTCTATGCGTGTATATATATAAAACGTATTTATTATTACAGCAAGGCACAGTGCCACTTTATATGTAGGGGCTACTATCAGGGGCATCAGTTGCAAAAATTCTATGAAGCGAATTGAACAACAAGATGTCTGCACTCTACACTTTAACTACTGCATATCAGTACAAATAAAGAATCAAGAAGCGAGAAGGTAATTCCAAAGCATAGCAGTTCTGGGGAAGAATCTATTTATATACAAGGTTTTCTTGCATTTAGTTATCTTTTTTCTGTATGGGTGTGACTCTGCTGCCTGTCGGGTTTGTCGAGGTACTTTACATTGAGGGGGATACTAGTGCTTCTAGATCATCGTGGTACCAACCTTAAATAGTTGTAGAGCGATGAAACATTACATCAATTGTACAGAGATTAAATCTTAGATGACAGTTCAGAGCGTGTCAGGTCGTCGACTCTGTTTTATATCCCTGTCCAGAAGTTAGAAACTAGCAGCATATGAATCACTTCAAATGTGGCATTATTAACCCATGGCTGTGTGAATTGTTGCCTTATTAATGTACATGATACTTTCAGGCATAAGTGACTTACCAGCACGGCAGCTGCGACGATGCCCTCGGTGTATCTGTTCCGGCTCATGTTTTACCGAGAAGATTGAAATAAGTATTTTCAAATATTGTATCTCGAGCAATAGAAAATGGTTGTTCAGTAGGTTTCTTGAATTATGAAATAGTAACGATCTCACTCTGCGCACCATTGACCGTTACTATAATTTTGTATCCCAATCCATTACAGACGGGAGCATTTCCTCTAGGGTGTCTGCCATTGCCTTGAATATATGTTCATTCGTTTTTTCCTCGCGCCTGTTTTAGAGCGTGGTGACGTCAGCAGATATCCCCATCTCAAAGACTGTTGTCAAGAGTGTCTTTTATAAATATTAGGAATAATAATTGTTCAAGGATCAACCTCTTCAGTACAACTGTATTTATATTATATTGTTTAGACGTTCGACCATCGAAGGCAACCAGGCTTCTTCTTTTATCGAGGGAGGATTTAATTATGTTACGTAATAGTCCCGTGATATCGTATGGTCTCAGGTCAATGTAACAACCACCGTGTCATAACCTGTCAAAATCCTAAAATATCTTTATCCAGTGCACGATGTATAAATTCAGAAATTACATTTTGAATATCTGCAGTGGAACATGCTTTACTAAATTTATATTGAGTGACGGAGAGTTTTCATCTGTGAATAAATTATGAACTAAAATAAGTTGTCGAAAAAAAGCGAGGAAGCTTATGGAGTGTTAATTTAATGGGATAGTTCTTTCGCAAGAATAGTTGGAACTAGTACGACAAAAGCAGTTTTCCAGCAGTCAGTAAAGCATGATTCGTTAAGGCACATTTTAAAGAGTTTGGAGAGAACTGGAGCAACCTCAACTGAGGTATTTTAATAGTGCAGCCAGAAATCTTTTGAAGTGTCTAGAATTTGTTCTGATATTATGTACTTGACACGGGGTGATTTTAAGATTGCCTAGTCTGGTTTCAGTATGCAAAAAAACATCAAGGAGGGAGTGGTTTGATGGGCCAACCGTAGATCTTTTGGAAAACTAACGGGCAAGCATATTAGCTGACTTGGTTGATGAACAAACAACATCATTATTGCTGGATAATTGGGAAAGTGCTGATCACCAATTATTTAATTAACTGTTGTAGAATTTCCAGAAATCATGTTTCTAATTACTGCACTGTAATGCGTTTTATTGTGGTTTCGGTATATTCTCTTTTAGCTGTCGCTGTTTCCTTCTTACAATTACTTCTAGCTTCTATAAACTTTTGTATGATTGTACTGAATTTATGCCGGATAAATTTACGGTATGCACGTTGCCTCTGACCAATGGCTGATCCGCAAGTAGAAGTAAACTATTGGGGAGAGTGACGTCTATTAGACAACCTCTGTGAGTGAGTATGTGCTTAATAGCTGCTTTGGACTATTTAGTGATCTAATTTGCGCATTGTTCCGCAGGAAGATAAAATATATTTACCTAATTAGCATATCCAATGTGATCTCTTATAGCATCCCAGTAGGTCGAGAGTTTAAAGTGATATTGTTATAACAGCATGATCTGCATTCCTGAGTGGGCATTGGGTATTTGTTACACCATCCACCAGAAACTGTTGTCAGAAATTGATCCAAAAGTGAGGATTGTTGGCCCTGAAGATCTTGGAGACGGGTCAGGAATGTTACGGTGTGTATCAAGGAATTTAATTCAGTTGACACTTACAATTCTTGGGAATATGCCAATTTCCTCATATATTTATATGTCGCATTATTGATGTAGCATGCATGATTTCGTAACGTCCTTTTTACTATCAGATATGTATTTTAGTTTTCATCAATGCAACTTCATATTACACAACCTTCTTCTTGAATCCTCTTTTAATTACAGTTTCTAAACCTATCTATAAACAGAAAAACGAAGAGATATGAAAATGGAAAAGCGAGGGAAAATTAGATCTGTAATAAAAATAAGGATTTTTGAAAACGAGATAATAGATATATAGCGACGGATACAGTAAAAAGGAAACCATATTATGCGTCATTAATTAAATGAAGTAATTCTTTATAAAACTTGAAACACTTACTTGTGTCAATATCTTTGTGTAACGCTATACGATGTTTCGGCGAAATGATATGAACTCTTAAAAATAAAATGTGAGGCGTTTAAAATAATATGAAATATGAGTCATTGTAGTACAATATCTTTTATCTAGATTGTTTATTCAAATTTCCTTTTAAATATCGTACCTTATTTTGATTCAAAACAATTTATGAATACACTTTTAAGGTATATTGCTAAAACAATGGCGGAACTATGTTTGTATATTTTTTAAATACATAAGATTTAATGATTACTGGAACTTTATCAGTTTGAAAGAAAATATTTGTTACCGACCTAATATTAAAATATCAACGAGAGATATAACTTTTCAATCTTTGTAATTATCTGTAGGATTGATCGTATGTATGCAAATATTCTGCTAGCTGCACACACACACAGATACAGGGTCACAAAAGCTTGAATAAACGCTCACCCACCACACAGACATATACACACAGAAATGCACACACACACACACACACACACACACACACCCACACACACATATATATATATATATATATATATAATTTTTTTGTGTGCCTGTATGTTTGAGTTAGTTTCGTATGGAATCCTAAAAACTTAAGCCGGTTTTGTTTTTTTCTCATTTTACACGAAGGTAGTTCATGAGCCTTACATTGTGCTTTGATCAGTTTTGTATCGATACGTCTCCCATGAGTATCGATACTCGATAATTTACAAATGTCTTACGAAATCAAGGTTAAACTTATTTTTGTCTAAAGTCTACGGCTCACAAATTCATAAGCAGAAATACTTGCAACGTAAAAGAAACAGCATATTCTTTGGATATTACAGGCACATTTCGAAAGGGAGTTTTTCCTTTTTAGAGTATAATTGTAGCAGGATAAATGGCTTACGCTTTAAACATCTATTCATGGCATTATCTTCTCTTCTCTTCTCTATATAAATAAAATGAACTCATTTTTCCCCTCCGACTTTGACGTTTATAGGACTGAACCTGTATACATTTGGTGCAGCCGTATCATACACAAACTGAATCACGACATCTGCCGTATGTTATAGGGTTATTACATATCAAGGATCTCGCTGATCACAGTTTCCTATATTCTGTCTGGTGAGAGTCCACTGTAAAAATCGGTTACATTTAATGGAAGTAGTAAAGTAAACTCTCTCTAACAAATTCATCCTACCACCGTCACTCACTTACACCGTACCAGAACATTCACAGGAGACATTTAAAACCGATCACCGGTAAGAATTTATCTAAAAACTGGACTGGACTTACACTGAAACGAACCACGCTTACTTTGCCATTGTTTAGCATAAAACATAAACACAATTTATAAAGCATTTATTATAATAAAATTAGATTCAAACAGAACACAATCCGTTACCTGGAATTGAATTCACAATTACATTACTTCGATTTCGTTATAACCCGCGTGGTTAAAGTTTAATGAAAACCTGAATTGACATTTACGTGAAACGCACCAAACTTACTTACTTACTTACTTACACAAACACACCTTCCGTTTCGCTCTTTCCTTACGTGCTTTTTTGCTTTCTTTCTTTCTTTCTTTCTTTCTTTCTTTCTTACCTTTCGTTTCTTTTTGCTTTATGGGTGATGGTGGTGGGGGTACTTCCCTATCTTTATCTTTCCTTTCGGTCTTTCCTTCTTTCTTTCTTTTCTCTCCATTTTCTGCTCTTTCCATTGTTAAAACGAAACGAAACAACCAGATATTCCAGGTTTTACTTACACTCTATCACTCTACGACTATTACTTGTGTATCCAACTCTATTTGTGCCAGTAAAAAAAAGTAGCATTTATTGTTTTTGGTAATAATTATTAATTGCTTATTTGTTTTGTTTTTCACCCTTTTTTTAGACTAACCATTCTTTAATCTCATTATAAAATCGATTTTTCCAACTACATTTTAGGTGGGGGGGGCCATTACAACCTCCGAAGGGGGTTTGTATTACTGTACACATAGATTCGAAAAAGTTGTCAAAAAAAAAATACATAACAAATAAATGTTCTCAAAGCCCAGATCAGTTACTTTTCTGCCAAACTGGATATCTTTTTCGTGTTTTTATTCAATGTAACAATATTCGGCTCGAAAACCATACAGTGTTTACCGATGTATTCGAAAATTCAGGAAGGCGTCTCAGTCACACCCTCTTTAACACCGTAAGTATAGAAAAAGGTGTTATAAATAAAAAATATACAAAATACTATTAAAAACACGCCGAATATATTTAACAGTATTTCATTAAGTTTTTTTTTTTATAACATCTTTTCCCAATTCAATGTAACATGTTTATTCAGCTCGAAAACCATACAGTGTTTACCGATGTATTGGAACATTCAATATGGCGTCTGATTCTCTCTTTAACACGTAAGTGTGGGAAAAGATGTTATAAATTTTGTATAGTTTTTCATTTATAACACCTTCTTCCATACTTACGGTGTTAATGAGGGTGTGAGACGGAGACGCCATCTTGAAATTTCGAATACATCGGTAAACACTGTATGGTTTTCGAGCTGAATAAATATGTTACATTGAATAAAAACACGAAAAATATATCTATCCAGTTTGGCAGAAAAGTAACTTATCTTGGCTTTGATAACATTTATTTGTTATATATTTGTTTTTTGTTTTTTTTCACAACTTTTTCGAATCTATGTGTACAGTAATACAAACACCCATTTTGTGTTTTATATAGATAAAGTACAATTGTTGAATGTTACTGTTTTGATTATATTCGTTGGGGGGGACAATTAAATAATTAAGAAAGATTAAAATGAAGCGAAATTTAAGTTTCCGTTACATTTTTACAACAACCGTAAAACAGTGCATACTCAGCAAGTTTTATCGTATTTTATTTATTTTTTTGCATAATTAATGATGGAAGTATTTTTCTGTTTATTTTCTTAACATCTATTAAAAAAAAAATTATTTGTACATTCTCTGGAAAAAAAGAATCAAACTTTTCTCTACTTTCACATGTGTTCCATTTTAACAAACTGAGCCACAGCAACGCGTGGCCGGGTACAGCTAGTATAAAAATATTTTGAAAAAATCAAGAGTTGGATCTCTTTAGTGCAATGTACATTTTGATGTATTGTACACTACCTCGCTTCGGGGATGCATGTATATATTCCTCCTTGTGATCCGGGGTAAGACTCGAATTAGAACTGGCAATTAATCGATTTGATAGAAAATGATCGATTATATCGATTTCCCTTTAAGAAGGTGAAATGTGTGTAAATACTCATTAATTCCTCTATAAGCAGAATTTCAAAACTAGTATATATATATATATATATATATATATATATATATGCATATACATGTATATATATATATATTTTATAATTATATATATAAATATATATATATTATTTATATATACATGTATATATATATATATATATATATATATATATATATATATATATATATATATATATATACGGAAAGAGATGAGGGTAGACAGAGAAACAGAGTCATAATACGATGCTGTTGGTTTGGCTGCTATTTATGTCTTGAATCAATATTATATTATATTGTACGATATTTTGCAGACGAGGATTCAGATTTTCTATCGATTTACTTGGGGATTTTAATATCAATCATATGTGATTGCGATGTAATTTCCCAAGCGATATCTTTTCGTAGGAAGTCAATCACCATGAGTGAAAATACAAACTGTAATGGAAACATATCTTATTATTACGGTAAGCATAAAACTATCATAGCAATAACCTTTTCTATCATACAAATAACCATCGGTTAATCATTGTGTCTTTAATTATTAGTGGTACAGTCAATTATTCGCCGTTCGAATAATGTTTGTAAGAGTTTCTTTCTAGTGTATAGTAACGTATTCTTATAAAATATTAACTATATAATGGTGAATGGATATGACCGAAGCATTCGGATAGATCTTGCTATTATTCAAGTTTTTACATGTAGTTGGTTTTAGGTATGTGTTTACATTTCTCGTACAGGAAACATACATGGTTTGATATCGGACATACTTTACTTGAGTGAAGTTGGTTTTAAGTATGGCAATTGTGATAATGTTTCATATATAGTGTCGATAAACAAATTATGCAGCCATACACCAGAAATATTCTATGGTGAATGCATTAATATATACAAATCCTGCCCAGTTGTATCATTAATTAACCTTTACAAAATACGTAAAAAATATTAGAATATAAATATATCATTATGTCTGATTTTCGATTTTAGTATTTAATTAAAATCTAAATCACCTCGAATTGATAATAAATCTATTTTTGTTCTTAATAAGATTACTGTTATTATAAGTCGGATAGGGCGTGCAGCAGTCATATGTTGATTTAATTACATTTTATTCAATACATAATTCATTAGAACCGCTAATTATTATTTAATAAAATGGATAGGGGTGTAGTTGTTTGTATTTAGTATAAGATATCAATATTAAACAATAAACTCAGTAGTCAATAAAATGACAATTGTTCCGTCAACACTGGTCATGTATCAAAAAAATAAAAAAATAAAATTAATTGGACTCCACTTTTAGAAAAATATCAAAATCAAGTCTTTAATATATTGAAAAAAAAACACGTAAATCCGGTTTTTTCTCGTATAGATCCTCTGCATATATACTTTATTCACTGTTCGAATAATGGAAACAGATACCAGCTGCATTATTAGAACAAAAACTAATATAGCGTAATGATCATGTTTTTTCAACAGTCAGTATAATGAGCAGGTTGAAGTTTAATTGTCTGAAATTAAGATATTTGCAATTGGATACTTATTCAATGTTATTAAATATTACATTAATAAAAAAAATTGTGAAACTTACAAGGTGCATTATAGATATTGCAAGACAAATCATAAATAACTTTTCCGCAGAAACATTAAAATACTTTACTAACTCATATCTAGATGTGTTGTATTTTTTATGAAATAAACTAACGCTTATTATTGGCCTAAGGGAAGTTTATTGATTATAAACAGAATAACTTTAAAATCAAACGAAATATGTATTTTGGTGAGCTATCCAATATATCAGATACTATTTCGATGACAAGAAAACGCACATATCTTTACTGGTTTATTAAATGCAATACATAATTTTATTACATCTCTTTAAGAAATTCACATATAATTAATGTTATATAATTCATATATTCTATATTTTTCAGGTAAGTGTATTGCGGCTACTATTTTTCCTCAATGTTTGGCTGACAATGAACCCTCATCCCGATAAAAGGATTTCATTCTTGAATAATATATGACAAAGGTTGGTGATTTGTTATTAAAAAAGTGTAAGATATGATGATATTATTTTAAAATAACGGGTTTATAAAGTGTATCTCATATGTGATATATCTGTGCTTTCATGAACATTACTTATGTTAATCGTATCTTTCCTCACACCCTTTTGCTTGTTTTATATTAAACACAACCTTGATTGTATTTTATGCAATATGTGTTTTTCAAGCTTATTTCTTTACTTAAAAGGACGGCTCAATAGTACCTGGCCAGGTTACACTTTCAAACTGGGATGTTATATTCAGCTAGGAAGAAATCCTGTTGCATTGTATTCAAGAGACATCCACTTCAAGGAATGAATCTTAGATTACTGAACTTACATTTAGTCGTAGGTACTTAGAGATAATAAGTTAGCTTGTTTTTTTTACCCACTGAGCCTTTGTTCCTGGTGGAAGGATAGAAACTAAATTTGACAAGTCAATAAAAAAACTAAGGAAAACATTGCCCCCCTGCATTTCTTATATGTGAAAGAGGAATCAGTGTGGAGAACAGCTGTTTTTAATCGGAATTCACGATTTTACAAGGTGTGAAGGTCATTCGAGGATAAAGAGTTAATTAATGTAAGGTAGTATTGTAGTAATTATATATTGTAGAATTTGAGAAGAATTTTATTATATTATAAGATAGCTAAAGAGAAATATGTTTACATTAGATTTGAAGGCTACCATGTTGTATTAAACCTGAGATGAGTACAGCAGAGATGTGTAACTGTCGTGTAGTTCTGCGAAAGAAGTTTTGTTCGTAGAAATCTGCGTTGGCATTTAGGCACAGAGAGAGATTGGGGAAATCATATATAGTGTTTGTCGCTAATGTTTGTTTTTTGTGACATTTGGCAAAAGAGGGCCATGGGTCGGGGTGAACTAGAGCAATTGCCATGAGGAAAGCGATAGAGCAAAGACTGACTCGCGACTTCTCTTCTGTGAGAATGAGATTGCAAGGAGGTAAAAAGTGAATCACCTCCCAGTTTTTGAAGCTACTTTTTAATTCAATCAAGTAAAGATAGCTGGTGCCGAGCAGCGCGTGCCCAAATTTTGCAACAATCCTGGAATTTAGGGCGCGTCTGGCTCTTATACAGATCGAGGATTGCATCGCCAGTGATATATTTATAGTAGCATTAGAATGATCCAACCATTTTACCAGCGACTTCGACGACAAATTTTATGTATGCGTTCAATTTAAGATGAGGATTGAACATTAGTTCACGAAATTTATAAATACAGGAAGCTGTCCTAAGATGTAAGCCATTCATTTCATTAAATTTCGAAGCCAATTTTGAATCTTGTCAAGGCATCAAAGAAGTATTTTTGGAATCCACCCAGAGTTTAGAAAAAATACTTTCTAGAGACGTATCTGGTGCTTGTTTAGGAAGCGAGTTTCGTCAGTGACTTAAATGCTGGAATAATCAATGATACAAAGGATGTTACTAGCAATATTTTCAATGGATATAGACTCCAGTGATTCGTAAACAATCTGAGTTGGATAAATATAAAGGGTGAAATAATTGTAAAAAATAAAACAAGTTATCTCCTTTAATTAACCTAGCGTTTTAGCGATTTTAACATTTAAATGCCAGGCTTGCGTGATATTTTTCAAGTAGAAAATAAAAGATAAAATTGATTATCATCTCAGCTATACGCTGAGAGTGTGGTATTCTCTTGTTGGAAGGGAGATGTTGTTAAGAAAGAATACATAAAAATATTCATCGATAACTTATAAAACCAGATTATTTTAGCTTTAATGTGACTGGCAGTGAATGTATAACTGATGCTAGTTACAACCACTGAAAATTTTACATATTTTCTCGATCATTTAAGGTTTAAAAATGTTAAGTATTTTTCACAAGAGTAAATGACGAGGGGAAATATTCAATAAAACTCTCTGTGTATTTTCATTAAAATTACTCTTATAATTAACAGATAATCACGATACTAATCTAACTGAAAGTATACTTTATTTTATAAGACATCATGGTTATAATATGGGTGAATATACACATACATTCGCTAAAATAAGCGATGAAAGTCCGTGTCATAATTTACTGGTGTAAACGGGTTCATCTTCCTTAATATTTACATATTATTCGAAAAATAATTTTGTCTAAAATGCTAACGCAAATAAAATAAAACTGAAGGATAAACAATGTTTATTATCGTAAAATAAAATATTTTTACATGTCTATATATAAAGTTAGTTTATGGATATATATATATATATATATATATATATATATATATATATATATACACAAGGTACACCCACATTAATGAACACTCGTTGGTTAAGGTGTATATAATATAAGAACCCCTGTTATACTCTTGTTTACCTTATTTTACTAAACCAATGCTAGAAGTATACTGCAAATTTGATTCCAGTAAATATATCTAAACTAATGACGATGGAAAGAAAATAAAGCAGAGAATAATACCACCACATCATACTTTGTGTAACAATGCGCAATATAGATTTTATCATAAACGATGAATTTTCACATTTAATAGCTTAAGTAAAGATCTGCTTTCTATGAATTACTGGAACTATCTTAAGATATTATCTTTACTAATATATGCATATTTTTTTAGGGGCGTTTCCTTGAAGTATTTACATAAAGTGCTCAATATGCATCAGGAAATTTAAATAAACAGGATACAATTATATATATATATATATATATATATATATATATATATATATATATATACATATAAATACATGGCTGAGAGAGTATTATTCTTTTGTTGTAAGGGCGATATTGTAAAGAGAGAATAAATATAAATCTTCATTGATAACTTATAAAACCAGTTGGAGAAGAGGAGGCTGTTTACTTTTAATGCTTCTAAAACCAAGCTCCTAGCTTTAAATCATCAACACCCTGAGCCCCATCTGGCATGAATTGAAATGGATGAGTCTCGTCTAAGGGAAGTTCCATGTTTTGATAAGCTTCTGGGCTTGACCTTTACTCCTGACCTGAAATGGAAAACGTACATCAAGTCATTTGCCAAGGTCGCTGGAAAAATGGTAGGATCCTTTTTCACCTCCAGAAAATATCTCACTGCTGGTGCAATATTCTATTTATATAAAAGCCAACTACGTCCACGGATGGAGTACTGCTGTCACATCTGGGCAGGATCTGCTAAATACAACCTATCCCGTCTTGACATAGTACAACATTTGCTTCGTGGCTTTGTGGGGGATGCCTTTTTCTCTTCCCTGCAAACTCTCTCCCACAGAAGAGACGTTGCGAGCCTGCCTTTTTTTTATCTTTACTTCCATGGCAAGTGTTCGGCTGAGCTCTAATCTCTGGTCGCCCTCGTCAATCTTTCAAGGTAAACACCCGTCTGGCTTAAACCACTGTCAAAAAATGTTCCCGCTCTTTATCTGTGCCACGACGAAAAAGTTGATTCCATGAACAGGGCATCTTTCTTAGAAATGCACGCAGTTTGGCTGTTTCCCATCTGACTACAACCTGGATGTCTTCAAGTCAAACATAAACAAATTCCTGATGAACCTCCCCCTTAAGTTGGGCATTTTATCAAATCCCCAATACTAACACTTACTACGATACTATCCCATTGATTACTGTACACTCAATAACCCTTATCCTCGACTGGCTTCCGGGTCTGGATTAGTGGTGACTATCTTGTAAAAAATGTCTTGTATATATATATATATATATATATATATATATATATATATATATATATATATATTGGTATATATTGGTATATATGTATTTTATATACATATGTATAAATGAAAATATGTGTAAATAACAATGTTATAGATAATTCCTCTCTACTGACAGCTATTTTATCTCTTTTATAATATAGATTTCTCTTAGCGTGTCATTTATTCTAAATGAATTTTACACTTATGAAGACGATGCCTCTAGATATTTAACACTAAATTGAAAAAAAGTAAATTTAGATCATTTGAAAATATAGAGTTTATATTCAAACTGTATCTTTTTCAATATCCTTCATATAAATGTGAATTATTGATAGCACTACTGAGTATAGATTTAATAGTTCATGTCTTCAACAGTCTAACATGCTTGTAAATGGCTTTCTTCAGTCTTGACCAACAACGGATACCCATTGTAATGGTTCCTGTGCGTGAAATTTTTTGGCAATTGTTGTGCACTTTAAAACCACACCTCTCCGTTATCGACATTGTTCAATACTAGTAGCAAGCGGAGAGTCATGGCCACTGCAAACAATGCCGAGCGAAGCGGAACTCTATAAATCGCGCGGAATTCCAAAATAGTCACCCATCTGATACTAGCCAAGCTCAGCGTTGCTTAACTTTGTGATTTTACCAGAACTAGTTTGTCAACTTTATTATGCGATGCACTATTTTTGCAAATTAATCCACTTTAAAGGTGTACAGTCCTTATTTTTATTATTGTAATATTCTTCATACATTATTAACATAAACATTCATAAATAAGTACACACATATTAAGTATACACATTTAGAGTTATTCATTATAAATACTACTATAATTCTCACGTTTATTATCGATAATTCTATTCTTTGAAGTCCTTTCTGGGACGCTATTCTCGCGTTATTTAAACGCTATCGTATGCCTTGTTCATCATTAAGGCAACCTATTCAGGATATATAGCGCGGAATAAAATATTAACTGAAAGCAATACATGTATCGTAGATTACCTTATCTTTATCATTCATGGACTTGTGTTATTGAATATTAGTGTGCTTCTTTCCTCTCTATCAACTAAACCCGTTTCAATGTCAAAAACCTGTTACACGAGACTAATGTTCACGGCGACGTATAGCGTGCGTACTATATGGTCAAGAGCGAATCGATTACCAACATGTTACATTGAATTAACTCGTTCAAATATCAAGGGAAATATTCAGAAGCTGGGCATTAGGAGATAATTATGGTTACGTTTGTACCGTATGAATACATGCGCTTTGTCAGAATCTGGCGATCACGAGAGAAACGTTTTGCTCTCATGCGTGTCATTCGATCGATTTTGAGAATATCTGAAAGTCAGATGATTATTTTAAAATGTATATCAACACTAGCAGAGGTTATTGTTTAATGCGTATCTCTTAATCTTCAGATTGTTAATAGTGCTTGTGTTTAGATTTTAATAACAATTAATATTTTCTTATTTAAAATGCTGATACATCAACCGCATATATAGTTATCATTTATATTTAAACTAGCATGGATTCCTTGCGTTGCCAGGGTTGACATGAATTTCGGTTACTTATTATGGCGTTACCCTAAAACACTCAAAAATGAAAGAACGGACAAAGACATGAAAATGTTATCACAAAAAATAAAAAGTACGTGTAAATTTCCCCACTTGATATTAACGCTTGGGTATTGAGTACTTTCCTTAACTATATACCAGTTTGAGCAATCTTCTTTATTGCTGCGTCAGTAAATAAAATTTCTAGTTACCGTCTGTTGTGAGGAAAAAATAGAATTTCTTTCAACCGCAATAACTGTTATTAAAATGGTGTGTATGAAATAATGGGTTATTAAAAATAATAATGAATGTATAACTGATGCTAGTGACAACCATTGAAAATTTTCCAAATTTTCTCGATCTTGCAAGTTTTAAAAATGGTGTTTAATATTTTGGAAAAATGTAACCATCGAAACAATACCATGTTAGGTTTCTATTTATTTAAACGCATATAACATTTACTAATAAAGAATACAAAGTTTTTATTATAAATATAACCTGTATAGAATATAATTTTTTACTTTACTCGGTTAAGATTTTTGGTTCTTTTAATACAAAAAAGCTGACCTTCTTTGCAAAAACCTCTGATAAAAAAGTAATAAAACAAGCCTGGTTTGACAAGAAAAGACAACTGTTACATGTAAGCGGGCGTTAGAACTAAAGCTTACCATGCAACCTCCTAATCCACTGGTCCACAACGTTGATTATAAAATAATGTTTTACGCATTCGCAATTTTTGAAGTAGTTTGGAAACTGAAAATTTTACTGACCTTCCCTTATGTTAAAACTTTATTTCCATACGAAATAACCAATTTTTGTTTCTTATGTTTACATATTATTCATCCAAATATTCATATTTCACACACACACTAACAGACAGGGGAGATTTATATTATTGACTAGAATCGCTACGCGGCAGAGCCCGGTGGAGAGAAGTGCTATACTAAGTATATTAACCAACCCCCAGAAAAAAAATACAATCAAAATTGCAGCGAGTGTCTATATGACAGCAACACACACATACACAAAAATAGTTGCAGTAGTAAGACAGGCTTGAACGTGTAACGGGAAAGAGGAAAACGTGGTGAAAAAACACGTTCGCTATCAGGGCCACGATGGCTTATAACCTCACCGGCTTTCAAGATGACGTGTTATATACGTACGTTGATATTAGTAGGCGTATGAATTACAAAAAATGTCCCCTCTTTCTATTAAAACGCCCAATTGACTAGCACAGAATTAGTTTTTGACAAATTATTGGATATATTTTTTTTTATTTATCCGAGATATCGATCATTCTAACGGAAAACATTTTGTCACGGTCCGATGAACCTTTAAAAAGATTTTGGCAGATATGCAACCCCCCACACACACATGGAAGCTAAAATTCACAATCCTTTTGGGAGATGTCCTCGTTTTTATAACTTACATATATTTGTATATGTGTGTATGTATGTGTGTATGTGTGTATATATGTATGTATGTATGCATGTATGTGTTTGTATTCTATTGAAATAAATAACAGCAAATGATCAACATATATGTAAGGCAATTAAAAGTGATAAGTAATATGCAACAATCAAATTCGATAAGCAGTAGCCTCAGCTAGAAGAAACATTCAGAACCATTTCTATATTTTAAATAGATTTAAAAGCGAATTTTACAAAAATCATTCACTACAAGAACAAATCTAAATTTAACTTGGATCTGTAATTGTATTAAGGGCCATATTATTTCTGAAAACATAATCTTAGAATAGCTATATCGGTTGGATGGAATATACTAACTGTATTTCTTTTATTTTGAAAGGATATAGCTGTTATTTTCTGAACAATATCGCATATATATATACACACACATATATGTATATATGTATTTATATATATATATATATATATATATATATATATATATATATATATGTGTGTGTGTGTGTGTGTGTGTGTTTTGAAAAAAGAAAAACCGAATGAATTTATGAAATGATGATCAACGTTTCGTCCCTATTGAAGCATACCTATTCAGGACATTAAAAGGAAAAATGCAGAAGAAAACGATCATAGACCATACGTAAGTGAAAAGGAAACAGTGTTAGAATCATACCCATATCGGGAAGGAAGCTATAAATTTTTGTGTATGGATAGGTTTGGTTGTTAAATGTGTATTTATATATATATATATATATATATATATATATATATATATATATATATATATACATATATATGCATATATATATATGTATATATATATATACTTATTAAAAAACTGGTTATTTAAATAAATATGTACACATTTTTCTTCTCTCTAATCTTAATCATTTTGTTTAAATTATGTAAGGAAAAAAGGTTTGCGATAATAGTATGAAGTAACCAGGATCTGTCTTTATATTTTGTTCTTTGATTATTATTTTCCATATACTAGGGGCTAACTGGTAGAAGCCGTTTCTTTGCATAATAGTATTAGGGTTTAATATTAATGCTGACTCCAAAACTCTTCTTTCGGCTCCATCTATAACATTTTTTATAATTTTCGCATGATCTAAATTAAATGAATGATCGTGTTCTGCATAATGGCAAAATATTGCATTTAGGGGGTTACCATTTTTTATATCTCTTCTATGTTCGTAAAGTCTTAGTTTCAATTTACGCTGTGTCTATGTATGCTTGTGGCAATGGTTACATTTCCCGACGATTGCATAACGAATGCCGACAACCCACTTGGGAACGCTGATAATGCAGTGATATTGGTTGAAAACGCCCTAAACTCTAGAGTCAAAACTGAAGAACCAGTACTCAAAACAATGATATATTATAAAATGGCTGACTGGGAAGCCAGCAGAGATCTTATCAGAGATGCCCAATGGCGAAATATTTTTTCTCTTCCTGCTGAACAGTGCGACAAACGAGACCACTGACTGGTTCAAAACTGCAATCGAAGCGCATGTTCTCATGCGGAAATTTATGTCAAGCCCCACTCTCCCCAATGGTTTATTTCGACTTGCGCAACTGTCATTGCTCAAAGGCAGCATGCATACCGCAGATTTAACCGACATAAGTCCAGTTCAACCAGACAGAAGTACATAGAAGATAGAAGAAACGTTAAGAAATAAATAGCGGTAGATAAGAGAGAATTTACGGAAACCACTATAAAACGCATCGAAGCACAAAAACTAGGAACTCGTTACTTCTGGAAAATCTACAACAGTGTAGTAAATAATGGGTAATCAACAATTCCTTCACTAACCAACAGTCACGAGGCTGTTTGCTGAACTACCGAGAAAGCTAATATGCTTGCCGGTAAGTTTGCCTCAAACTCCACACGACCATTCCAAACACCCCCTACCCGAATTTCCTATGCGGACATACGTCACGCTAGACGATCTGAAAATCACCCCTGCTTAGGTGCATGCTCTCATAAAAAAAAACTTAATAGATCAAAAGCATGTGGACCTGATCTCATCCCCGGTGTTCTATAAAAAAATGTGCTCAGCCGAAGTAGCTCCAGTTTTCTCTAAACTCTACAACAAATGCCTTAATGAATCTTGCTGTCCGGACTGTTGGAAAACTGATTATGTGGTACCAGAATTCAAGAATTCTGTCGAAAGAACTGACCCATTAAATTATCGTCCCATTAGCCTCCTCCCACGTTTTGCCAAAATATTGTATACCTTAATTAACCATGCTCTACTCCATCACCTTACATATGCTAAACTTTTGACTGACAAACAATAAGGATTTAGACACTGGATAAATCGGGGGAGGGCACAGCCGTAGCTCTAGATATATCTAAGGCTTTTGATAGGGTATGGCCTAAGGGTCTCCTCAGGAAAATTAGATCATACGGTATCACTGATAGAATACTTAACATAATTAAAACCTTCTTAGATAAGAGAAAAATCAAGGTTGTCCTCGACGCTCGTACATCTAAACAATATGATATAAATGCGGGAGTGGCCCATGTGTCTATCCTTGGGCATCTACTGTTCCTGATATTCATAAATTACCTCCCCGACAAAATTGCCCCTGAGATGGGTATATATGCTGATGACATTACACTCTATAAGAGGTACGCCAGGGAAACAAATGAACACATATCTAATGAAATGGCAGAAACACTAGATCATGACCTCCAATCTGTAGTTGAATTAGGACAAAAATGGATGGGCACTTTCAATGCCCCCAATACTAAACTAGTTTCATTCAATAAATACAAGAAACCCTCTCTACCACCTATAGCAATGGCCAACGACTCTTTATCTAAGAGTAAATCTTTCAAACTCCTTGGCCTAACGTTCACAGGAAACATGAGTTAGAACAATTACATTGACAGCATTGTCAGGGCACTGCAAGAATGGTTAGGTCTGTCTACCGTGCTAGACACTACTAACGCCCGAAAATATCCTGTACCTCTATAAGGCCATCGTTCGTCCATGTATGGAGTATTTCTGTCATATTTGAGCTGGTGCATCTGCTGCTAGTCTCTCGCTCCTTGACAAGGTTCAAAAGAGAGTCGCAAATCTGAAAGGTCCTTAACTGGCATCTAAGATTCAGCCTTTGTCCCATCGACGAAACGTTGCATTCCTCTGCCTGTTCTGCAAGTATTTTAATGATGAATACTCTGACGAACTGCAAGCAGTTGTGCCCCCACGACATGAACACCCTCGACAAAACCGACAGGCTGCTAAATCCCACCTCCACACTGTAGAGATCGCTAGATGTAAAAGATCTTTATACTCCAGTAGTTTCTTCCCCAGAACCGCTAGACTTTGGAAATCCATCCACGTCCCTGCTTCCCCAACTACACTGACGTGCCGAAGTTCAAGTGCAACGTGAACCGATATCCTGCTGCCCATATCCCTACATAGTACCCCAGTAGTTGTTGCCCATGATAGTAGCCCCCTACACCAAAGTGGCAATGTGCCTTGTTTGGGGTGAAAATGTAATAAAAAACACATGGGATGGTATATATACCAGCGTTGGATGTGAGTGTTTTGGGAGAATGATTTGTAGGGTTTAATATATGTTTCGTTTCGGTGGTAGTTGTTTGTGTCAAGTAAAAATGAAGTTTGTAAAGAGTGACGTAGATTTTTGTATTTTTAGTGTGGGTGGGAATGAAAAGATGTCTGTTTAATAGGGAGTTATTTGTTTTATTTTTCTGTCTGTTTATGTTATAGTGTATTTTCGTAGCTTTCTTTTCTTGCGTAAGAAATGAAATAGGACGGGTACTGTAATGTTTTTAAAACATTCGTGATGTCTTGAATTTTATCATTAAGATATTAGTGCTGCATATTCCAAAGACACGCAAGAAAACCCCAATAATCATGCGGGTCTTTATTTTATCATTTTGGTGCGAGGAGTAGTGAATACAATCGGTTTTGTGTATGGTCTTTCTATGTACTTTGAAACTAAATTTCATACTATTATCCCAGACTGGTTTTTATTAAATAATTTAATCAAAATTCATAAGATTAGAGAGAAGGAAAAACAAGTATGCATAGGTATTTAAATAACGTATTTTTAAAAATGTATATATTTAGACATTGAACAAGCAAACCTATTTATAGTTTCCTTCCGTTGTGCAGAATACTAAACCTGTTTTTTTCACTTACCTATGACCAATGTTCGTTTTCTTCTTCTGCATTTTCCTTGTAATATCCTGAGGATATCCCCCACAATAGGTGCGAAACGTTGATCAGCATTTTATAAATTCATTCGATTTTCCTTTTATCCAAACAACATAACGTCAACCATCACTGGTATTTTTATTTTATTTTTTATTCATTTATATATATATATATATATATATATATATATATATATATATATATATATATATATATATATATGCATAAATGCCTACATATATATTGATATATATATATAAACATATACATATATATATATATAAATATGTATGTATAAAAATATATACGTATATATATATATATATATATATATATATATATATATATATATATATATATATATATAGTGAAATGCGATCCTCGTATGGTGTGTCTGTGTCTGTGTTTGTCTGTGTGTGACGTAAAATGAATTGAGATTTGGAAAAATCTTTTTAATCGGTTTTCGTCCAGAAGTTTTATTGTCAAAATTTTAAAGTTCAAAGATTATATATTTGAAAACTCTACCAATTTCCCCGGCTGATTTAATGTCTCTAGACATGAAATTTAAGATGTAGTAAACTTAGGAATCTATCCAACTTTTTAATGCAATTTGAGCTTAAATAATACATTTTTAGTGGACAAAATTAAGGTTAAATGAAAAATAAAAACATTTGTAAGTTTACATAAATACATTCAGACATGCAGAAAGATTTTAATAAAGATGTGGGGGAAATATTGGGCTGAAAAGCGATAAAAGGTGAATGACATAGGCGTTAGATGACTGTACTTAAGTTCCGCATCAATTTTGAGTCTATATACTTTAGATTTTAGACGTAGGTTACCTGAACATAAGTCAAACTATATATATATATATATATATATATATATATATATATATATATATATATATATATATATAGATTGATAGATAGATATGCACATCAACTTATTAACTTTCCGTATCTCAGCTTGTTTTATTTTTTTCTCTTTTGTTAATCAATAGGCGGCTGGTCAGATATTTTGTCTTGACACAAATGTTCACATTATCACAGTCTTGTAAGTTGAGTAGACATACGACTGTATTCATGCTGAACATTTACCGTAACAAAATTTAATAGCAATCTGCTGTTCTCTTTTAAATTTTTTTTTTTTTACTAATTGTTATCTGTTTGCATATTACGTAAAGCCCACTAATAATTTATCCAGTTACTGCTCCATACATAGGGTTCAACATTCGGGAATTACGATATTAATAACCATTTTATTGCCATTGTAATTCCAAGTTTGTCTGAATTTTCACTAATTTTTTATTTTGTTGTTCGAAAATGTTTACATGATATTTCGAATTTTTATTCATGAAACAAAAGTTTGGCGACATATGAAGTAAAAAAGAAATATTTTTGTAAAATCGTCATATTCAGAAAAATATAAATCATTGATAGCGAAATATGCAACGATATCTTTGATGCCGAATTCTATTTCATCAATCCTTTGTGACTGTTTAAAAATGGAATCCGGATTCTTTCGAACGTTTTTTTATTTGGCTGGTGAGTTCCGTTTAATCTATTGTTTCCATCGTTTCAGTTTCTTTTGTGGGTTTGTTGCATTTTTTTTCTTTTCCATATGTTTGTTCCTCGTCTGCTTCAACCAAAACAGGATTAGCAAGCACAGAAGGTGCACAAGGAAATGCGCCATTTCTATTGATTTTTCCCCTTCCTCATATCTGATTTAATCCGTAGTTCTATTTAGATTCGTTCTGAGTCTCTTAGTTTAGATCAGAGCATTTGAAAATACTGCCTAGTTAACAAATATTCTCAAACACGTTATTATGTATAGCAGTAGTTTTTTTTTCTCACACATGAATTCATTATCATTTCCATGGCATATCTCAGAGATTTGAACGTATTTTAGCATTAAAACAAAAAAAAAATTAAATTATTTTTTATTTGTAATAATTTCATTAAAGCTGTTGTCATTTTAAAATCTTCGAGCAATGTCCGTTGTTAATCATTTTTGTGTTGTATTTGTTTACATAGAATGAAAATAGTAACGTTTAATATGTTGTGTAAAATATGATTAATATATATGGATAAAGAATAAAACGTGAACAATACAAACATATTTATATACTATCAAATGCGATTATTGCTACATCCATAAAGTATTATTGTTACATTCATCGCGATATACAATGGGATTATTTACGCGTATTAAAGTCATGTGATATAATTTATTGTCAATGGAGAAATGAGTAACAACATATATGCTGTACTCTGTACTGCTGAAGTAAAATTATATATACTTATATATATATATATATATATATGTAATTATATGTATGTTAATATATATGTATGCATTTATATGTATATATATATGTATATATGGACATATATATATGTAATTATATGTATGTAATTATATGCATGTATATATATATGTATATGTGTACATATATATATATCTAAGATTCACGTTATTAAATTCAACTTTCATATGTGGACTTTACCAAAGCATTTGTTTGACACAGTAAGTAGAAGGTGGCTTTGGCTAATCATGGAACACATCCGTTGCCCGACAAAGTTCCTAAGATTGACCATTCAACTGCAGGAGAAATGTAACAACATCTCCGAACCCTTTCTCGTTGTCAACGACGTTAAATAGGGAGGGGATCTTGTACGACTTTGTTCAGCATCTTCTTCAGCATGATGCTCAAGCAGATAACGGAAAATTTTGACGATGACGAATGTCTACATTCAGTATCGCCTCAACAGCAGTCTGTTAAACCTCAGAACGCTGCAAGCCCACAAAAAGACTCTCGGTCAACTGATCCGTGGCCTCCTCTTTGCTTACGACACTGCTTTCGTTGCCCACACAGAAACAGTCTTGCGGCGCCTTACATTCTGCTTTGAGAGACTGGCCAGATCATCGGACTGTAAGTCAGCTTGTAAAAGTAGGATTTCCTACACTAAGCCTCCCCACGGGTAGAGTACCGCTCCCACACCATGATTGGCGAGACAGGACTGAGCTGAAGATTGTTCACACGTTTTCTCACGTCCGGTGTACCATCATACCAGATGACAACCGACGACATACTGGTCAATGCAAACAACGTCTTGGTCAGACTGTACAACCGAGTCTGGAAAAACAAACCCTTGAAGAAGAAGACTAATATCAGTGTATTCAGATCCCTTGTACTCCCCACCCTCCTCTAGTGCTCAAGGTGGTGGAAAACCTACCGTCCCCAACTATAAATCCTCGAGCGTTTAAATCAACGCTGTCCTGAAACCAACACCAATGTTCACTGTTATGATTATGCCACCAATGTTGAGTTCATTAAGCAGTCGGAGATCGTCAGCATCGAGGCCATGTTGTTGAAGTCGCAGCAACGCTGTGCAGAGCACGTCTCTAGAATTCAGGATTAGAGCCTACCCAAGATAGTCCTATATTGCGAACTCTCCACCGACCGCCGACAGAGAGGGGGCACCGACGAAGCGATATAAAACTCACTGAAAAATCCCATTGTGCCTGTCACATTGACAACCACCAGTGGTCTACCCCCGCTGCTAACCGTGACACATCGGAAATCAGTGTTCACCAAGATGTCTACTGCTTTGAGGTCTCCCACGCAAAGAATCTTCTGGAGAAATTTTATAGAAAAAAGATTCGGAAATTACGTGACTTTTGACTGCATCCGTTGCGGCGAAACCCTGTCCTGCATCTGGCTTGCCACACACAAGCGTGCTTGCAGTCGACATGGACAGCAACTTTCATAGGATCTTCGTTCGTGAAGTAAAGCCAAAATTAAGTCAACAATTATACATTAAAAACAAATAAATTTATTATTATTATTATTATTATTATTATTATTATTATTATTATTATTATTATTATTATTATAATTATGTTTAGGTTCCGATTGAAATTCTCCGTATAGTTTCCATGTATATGATTCCTTACGCTATCATTAACGATGACATGCCGCCTCTTAAAATGCAAGAGGGGCACTGCTGAGAGATATAAGCAATTACACAGTTTTATTATAAGACAATACGTGTTAGGCTAGAAATAAGTGATCATTTCGCTGGGATTTATAACAAATTTACTGTCAAGGATAATTGTATGGCTTTTAGTATTTTCAGTTTTGTTGCATTTGTCTATGTGTATTACCTCTCTTTATCTATACTCCTCTGATTTTTTTCTGAATATTGATGCACATATAATAACCCTTTGCCATGCAATTTAATTAATCTCCAATAAGGTTTTTCAGTTTTTATGGAATGTTTATCTTAAGTAAACCAATACGTTTAATTATATTCATGCAGATGTTCTACACGATTTATACTTGCGCAATATTTGTGTAAAAAAATTTGTAGGAGGCACAACCCTCTTTCTATCTATCTTTTTTTCTCTCCCTCTCTGTATATATATATATATATATATATATATATATATATATATATATATATATATATATATATATATATATATATATATATATACACTAGCCATATACGCGCCATTTCCCGGTAGTAAAATACGCTTAAATATGATATTTTTATTATTTCGTATTTATTATTATATCATAGTTAACCTAATATATAACAATGATTTAAAAATTAAAAAAAATGGCACGTGAGAAACCAGCGATAATCAAAACTAAAACGTTTAACATAAGATTTACTTTTTTTTTAAAACACGTTTGCTGCAAGGCTAAAAATTAAAACAGACACAAAAAGCTATTACGTTACGCATGCATATTCGTTATGCCATCGGTTAATCTTCACTTGGCAAATTCTCTTCTTTTTAAAATTGTCTCACATTTGCAACGATGTTGCCCGAGAAAAACTGAAATATAAAGTTTCGCAGAAAAATAAAAAACTGCCCTTATAAAAGAAATGATTTATCGATTATGAAATATAGCAGCAACCCGACAAATATTGTACAAAGAACTAAAAAACATAAAACAAACCGAAATAAACAATAACTTCCCAATAAAATTGTGAATAAATATATACAACTCTATTTAAACTCATTCCACAATAAAAGCATTCACCTAAAGCCAAGCAAACGACACCATCAAAGTATACTCTGAAAAAAAATAAAACACTAACTACAAAACAGATGAAAAATGATAAAAAAAACCTTCTTAAAAAAAAACCTGACACACCAACCAAAATAAAAGGATCAAACTAATAATATATTATACTAAATGTAAAACTTCAGATTTTATAACTAAAAACAATATTAATATTAACACCACACTAAACCAAACTAATGTACCTATTTACTGTGCCTCCCCACGGGACAGAGTTAGGCACCGGGGTCGTTTTTTAACGTGGAGAAAAGGTACAAAAATAAAAATTGTCTCAGTCGTGAAGGATTTCTCCTCCACCGAAAGAGAACAAGAAATAGAAGTGCAGCATCTGAAGAACAGATACTACACGTTGATCTTGTCCCGAAGGCCGAATCTATATAGGCCAAACAACAACCAAGCCTCTCCGATGATTAACCTACGATATAGCTTACAATAGCACTATAAAACTACACCTAACATCACACGCTAAAACCCTACAGTCGTTCGAGATTAGAAATATTCTTACTAAAAAAATACTAGAATTCGATATCTTAATAATTGCCCACAATGACTAAAATTACTAGAAGGCATACTTATCCAAAAACTACCGCCCTTTTTACACTGGGTCTTATTAAACACTGGGACGAATATACTAACATAATTTAATAACTAAGATGAAACTAGATAAATAAACAATCAAGCAGAAAAAGCGAATTATATATATATATATATATATATATATATATATATATATATATATATATAAATATATATATATATATATATATATATATATATATATATATATATATATATACGCCGAGACTCAAAGGAAAAGAAAAAGAAAATAAACCAAAATCGCACCTGATGATAATCGGATGCACCGATGGAAAACGCTTGAGAAAAATTTAGTCGAACAATAATTTTGGGAGCTTTTTCATATCACACGCCTGGTGAAATTAAAAAGACCGCTAGTCACAAGGAAAAAACTATCCAAAACGATGATATATAGAGAGAGTAATCCACTTACAGTACTGTTTTTCGTTTGTTACAAAATTCTCAATCTGAAGAGGCGGCTTATCTGCCATCCACATGCAGTAATGTTGCGTTGTATCACGACTCATCAGTCGGCTAGACATAAATATTTTCACAGCCGTGGATCGAACCTGCAACCATCGTATTCAAAGGCAGCAACTCTAACCGCTTGACCAAGAATCAGTGCCCGTAAATATTTCTCCTCAAATGCCTATAAAATTAGCATTTGCCCGTCGCACAGGGCTCAAACTGTCAGTTTGTTTAGAAACAAACAGTTGGCTTCGCTCATTCGTATTTTGCCGAAGAAATAATCAATCACAAATGTAGAAAATAGAGTTTTAAATATTCTGAAATAAATCTATTTAATAAATATATAACCCATGAGAAATAACGAAATAGAAATACAAAGTATTAAATGTATATCAAAATTGATAACGTGTTTTAATACTATTCAACAATTAGAAATCTAAAAAAAAAATTGCCGATTACAAAATACGAAGCTTATCGAAAAAAAATTATATGAAGATAGGGTATAGTTTAGTCGTACTGCCTGTTCTCTTTAAATAGGTATTGATATGCATAAATATGTTGACATATGTATTAATTGTGTACTTTGCAGACTGACGAGTAGTTATTTTTAATTATTTTTAAATTACTTAATATGTTTAATTGTTAAAACGATTATGTAACAATTGTAATGCATTAACCATACACTTTTTCTTTTTTTTAATCAGCTGTCTTGGTTTTTACAAAGTGTATATATATATATATATATATATATATATATATATATATATATATATATATATATATATATAAGCCCACACGTTTGTTTATAAGGAAATGCAGGTATATACATATTCTTGGCAGGCTCCGTAACTTTGATTGTTCGTCAAATACGCATAAACATTATAATTAAGTTAATCCCGAATTTTTCATTTTTTTGTGAATAGAAAAACTATAAGTATTAAACGTAAGTAAAATATTGTTCTTTTCAACACATTTTACCTCTTGTAAATTAATAATACTTCAGCTGATATGGACACAGAAAAAATACCGGCAATACCCAGTACGATATAATTAAGGCCATCGTTACACTTCCTTTAAAAATGTTTTCAAACCTACTTATAATTGACACGAGAAATTTCTTTTTTGTATGATTTACACATGCACATCCGTGAAACAGTTGACAAACAGATACAGCTCTGGTAACCTATACCCTTTAAGGTTTTAAGTTTAACACTTTAACATCCGTTTGTTTTTCGGAAGAAAACAGATTAAAACTTTCCCTACATACCTTAATACACTATATACAAAACCTCAAGTGTGTGCGTAAAGGATTCGTCGGGGGTAAACGGTGTTAAATGTATTTACACATAAATAATCACTTATACATACATACATACATACAAATATACAATATTTCAAATATATAATCCTGATAGGACTAAGCCAACCAAATGTTGTTTAACATAGCAATGCCCTATTGTATGCCTGTTATACTGACCCCTAAATCTTACAAAAGGAGATCACAATTGTAGTAAAGTATGCTTTGCAAGAAACATAGAAATCCCTAATCTTCGCTTACTGAAAGCTCGTATATATATATATATATATATATATACATAAAACACGTACATTATATTAGGCCGAGGAGACTTATTCGCTATGTCGTTTCTCTGATTCCAAAGTTATTTTTTTTTATTTTCTGGAAACCACTTACTTCGACATATGTTTTTATATGATTATTCCGGAATCCCGACACGTAAATCCTGCGATTTGAATATTGCCATGCACATAGAAGACAGGTCGTTTGGATTTAAACAAAACTGTTTGCCGCTTACATCAGATGCATAGCTAAAGGCCCAAAATAGCAAATGCTCTTAACAGATAGAGAAAAGAGCATTATAACTAGGTTTTCTTTTTTCCCCCTTTAAATATATGTTTTGCTATTTGTGTTAACTTCACTATTAACCAACCTTTACAGATTTGTGATGGCTTAGACTTACTTTTTACTATGCTTGTTTCGGTTATATTAATAATCACATAAATATGTAGTACGGAAAAGAGAAATTATTATTATTATTACTATTATTATTATTATTAGTTTAATAATAATAATAATAATAATAATAATAATAAAAATAATACTAATAATAATAATACTACTACTACTACTACTACTACTACTAATAATAATAATAATACAAATATTGATATGACACAATAAAACGACAGATGCCGACTTGGTGGAGGACGAGCCGAAACATGATAAGTGGATGCAGCAAATAGCTCAAAACGCATATAGAAATAGGCACGGTAAAGTGTGAAAGGCTGCACATTAGCAATCATGCGAAAAATACAAGGTTGACACACATAAACTACACACAGACTGGATATAAACACAGCCACAGATGCACAGCACAACGGACATCACATGGAATCATAAAAACTTGACTTATATAATTGAAAAAAATACAATTCCCCTTTTTATTCTATGAGTGTCACTATAAACGGGCTCCACACAAAATAATGAGGTTCGAAGAAGATGGAAAGACCGAAGAAAGAAAGAACTAGCCACACCTTCACTGGACAAGTGCAAAAAGACTGCGACTTTTGGGAGTCTTATTGTCACCCAAATGCCAATGAAGACCAATGATCGCCGCCAAGTAGAAATCAAATGTGATTAATATAGATGAAGTTTACTGGGGAAACTTGTTGTTACCCAGAATCCAGGAAACACCACGAAGTGTTCTAACATATAAATCTGTTATTATGGTTTGTGTGACTTCTTTTTGTGAGTAAATAATAATAATAATAATAATAATAATAATAATAATAATATAATAATAATAATAGTAGTAGTAGTAGTAGTAGTAATAATAATAATAATAATAGTAATAGTAATAATAATAATAATAATAATAATAGTAATAGTAATAATAATAATAGTAATAGTAATAGTAATAATAATAATAATAATAATAATAATAACAACAACAAAAACAACAACAACAACAACAATAATAATAATAATAATAATAATAACAACAACAACAACAATAACAATAACAACAACAATAATAATAATAATAATGGGGTTTTAAAAATGTTTATCACCACAAAATCTCAGCGTGGATTAATGGCCGTTGTCAGCGACAAACTAATGAAAATGGCTATTCTGAAAGCAAAAGTTCAGTTGCGAAGTAAAAAGTAGAGCAATCTGTGAGGAGTGTTCCTCACTTCAACTCCAGAGAACATCACCCGTTAACATCAGTGAGAAATTATTATTCTTACATGTGTAATACTCTAATTATATGTGTAAGAATCTGGCACAAGTTTTAACTGATTACATGTGTAAGCTTCTCGTGGTGTTGTTGTAGCGATAGTTAGTAAACACCCCATAATAATATATAATTCTGATTTCGCTTATGAACATCTCTCTGGAAGAGATGGGATTCGTTTCCAGAGGATTTCCCTTAATCCTGGTTTCAACCCAGCAGCTTCAAAGATCAAGGGGTTTCCTAAGGATGTTGGTGGTACCTATAATTGCAGAGGTTTGAAGGCCGCCAAAAACTCGGGGATTTGTAGTTTTTTCAATTGTCCTTACAGACGGCTTGATACTACACCTAGTGTACCAACTACGACCGGGGTTATTTGTGTTTAACCCCGTGTATACGCCTTATCTCCATGACCAATGGAGCATAATTGCTCCACTTCTCATTCTCCTTCTCTCTCATATTCTTGTCCCAAGTACAGAGAAGTCTACAATCCGCCAGTTTTTTGAGACCTTATCAATGACGACCAACTCTGGACGATTATGTTCCAATTGCCTGGTCGTTATGACACTTTTGTCCCACCATACCTCTACCTTGCCATCCTCAATTGTTCTGACTTTATTAGGCACCTCCTCAAACAATTTTCAATCACACTTCATCCCAACCCTCTTACACATCTCCCAATATATCCGGAGTCCCATGCGACCGTGTCTTTTGCGGTAATCTCTCTGGACCAGTCAACCACCCTGGTGCAAGGAGCGCAATTGACTCTGAGGTCTTACTACAAATCCGGCATTCTGCAGCAATTTCCTCTTCTAAACCCACTTTTTTTGAACAATCGTGCCCCTAATGCCTGCTCTTGTGCTGCACAAACAAAACCTTCAGTATTCTTAGCCAGATATTCAGCTCTAATCCATTGCCATGATCTTTCATCAGCCAATTCTGCTATATTCGGAAGAACCTTCCATAAATTTTCTTCCTAGCCAGTTCCTTTGCCCTTTCTCTATCCATGCGTTTCACGTAATCAGCCTTCGTCTCACATACTTCAACTTCTTTGGCCATGACCTTAGGCATTCACCCCCCTCTTCTAACCACACGCGACATCTCCCCGGTTCTAACACAATGTTTCACACTTTTCAATCCTCTCCCACCATCTTTCCTCTTTTGATACAGCCTTGCTACGCTACTTCGAATGTGAACTATACCAAACATTGCTAAAACTGTTCTTGTTTATATATCCATGGCATGCAAGTCCTTGTCAGATCATTCTAAAATTCCCGCACTATATCTCGAAACACTGACTGCCTTTGCATTTTCTGCTTTCATTAGATTTCCTCCATACAGTTTCGACTTTGGAATT
This sequence comes from Euprymna scolopes, assembly GCF_053919585.1. Classification (NCBI taxonomy): domain Eukaryota; kingdom Metazoa; phylum Mollusca; class Cephalopoda; order Sepiida; family Sepiolidae; genus Euprymna; species Euprymna scolopes. The sequence goes on along the minus strand of NC_136485.1, from coordinate 39,713,963 downwards.
AGTTTCACTCTTCTAAGATACTCCTTTCTGACTTTTTCTTTCATTTCTCTGTTCATGATGCCTACACCCTCCAGCACTCCTAAATACTTCTATCCTGTATCTTCTATTTCTTTCATAATGTCTCCATTTGGCAGCACTATTCCATTCGAATGCACCTTTACTCATCTTTTCATCACCAGCACCGCATATTTATATAACTAATAATAATAATAATAATAATAATAATAATAATAATAATAATAATAATAATAATCTGAGATGCACAGACAAGTGCGGCAAACATGAGCCGGCAACAGTACTTGGAAGCAGGAATCACAAATCGTGAGACATAGACATATAAACGCATAAACCTATCCAAACAAGAAGACCAGATGTCGTAATAATTAACAAGAAAAAAAGTATTGTAAAATCGTAGACTTAGCAATCCCAGCTGATCACAGGTTGAGAACCAATGAAAATAAGAAACGGGCAAATACACATAGCAAGCCAGGGAGCTTAAATGTATATGGAAGATGAAGAAAATAAAAATAATACCCATTATACTTGGAGCACTAATAAAAATCTCGAAAACTTGGAAAAAATTGGAGAAATTGGATTTTTTGTTTGTTTCGTTTTATGGCATATGCACCTTTTCAGGTTATTTAATGACGAATCCAGTGATTTTGAAGAACATTTTTTTAATAGAGTATATTTGTTTTTGCTTTTTCAAAGTCAGTTTCTATTTAACCCATAGATATGACCCTAACAGGTACTACCATTCCGGGCCAGAGTGGACCTGGGAACAATGGCAATTAAAGGATTGCTACACACTCCCAAAAGGCCGCACCCTGGGGCCTCACCATCGGATATAATTTAAGGTCATATCGAGGACCGAAGAAAGTGGAATCAAAGTAATGACTGGAAGCGTCCAAACAAAGGCAGATTCTGATTAGAGCTGGTACCTGGCTGTTAGTAGTTTTAATCCAAATCGGTCAGGTCCTCATAATAATCATTCAGTTGAGGCAGGCAACCACTCTAAATCTCTACATGTTTATTCTGATCAAAGGAACACAAGCTGTGCAACACGAGTTTCTAACTCGAGAATTTATTGAAGAATTTCCGTCCGTAAGAATGGGTACGCGGAGGGCTTCACTTACTTGCGACACACCTTGGACCGTCACTGTACCTTCTGAGTTAATGACTCCTTTCTGCGTAGGAGCTGCTATTTCGTGACGTTCATGATAGAAATTAATCAGCGAAAGAGTGAATTACCCAATACTTTGCAAAATTTAGAAAACATTCTGAAGGAAAAAGTGATTACGAAGCTGTTAACGGTTCCCTCCATGGGATTAACAGACTCTGATGGCGTCCCTTCTTTTGCTGACGTCACTTCTGGTAACAAGTACCGGTCGCCGGCAGTCATAGATTGGTACGCGGCCAAGGAGATCGTGTGCAAAGGCCATACAGGTGAGGAATTGTATTGCTCAACCTGTCTTGCCTGTAATATATGTGAATGCATGTTTGCTTCTAAAAGTATTGTGCTCCTTTCGTTTTATTACCATTTAACACCATAAAAACTGACAAGTAACGGCTTCGAATTGAACACGTGTTAACTCCATAAAACGGAAAAGAATGAAATTAATTTGAGTTCAAAAGAACTTCGGATTAACAAGCTAAGAATTCGGCTGGCAATTACTTTCTAAACACAAAATTCTAACCCTCGCAAAAAAGAAAGAAACGAACGCAATTAAAAGCTCTCGACTCAATTGTAAATATTTTTGTCCGTATATATAAATTGGAAAGAAGTGTACCCAACCAATTTGTGTTAATGTCGTAAACAGTAAACCCGTTGCTTATTGAATGAAGGAAAAATGTTAAAAAAATTTACCGGAATTCACCCCGAAACAATTCTAATTGTTACTTCTCCACTGTTTATTCTTATGCAAATTTGGACATTTTTCAAAGTAAGGGAAAATCTGTTTTCCCAAGGCATTTTGCTGTTAACTTTATGAAAAATTTTTCTTTTGCTTTACTTTGACTAAAAGATATACTTTTTCATTGAGTGGAATTTTCTGAAATATTCTATTTTTAAATGTCGTTTCTAAAGTGAATTTTTATCTTCCTCGTGAGGACAATTCTTGCCCCCAACACGCACAAATAAAAAAGAAAAAAAATCTAGCCATTTAGTTTAAGTTCCGGACAATTCCACAATTCTTTTATTCTTTTGCAACTGTATTTTATTACAGTATATTTTTGGTTTCGCAAGTAATTGTTTGTCTCCTCTCATATTAGTTTATCGCTAAGGTTTTTACCAGAACAAGTGATACATTTATCCCTCCTCATATGCACACACTCAAGTCAAGGGCATTTTCTTCTTTATGATTTCATTTCTCTACTTCATAAAAAAACGAAATAATTGTTTTCGCGCGCTTGGAGAAGCAATTACAAGATGGAGGAGGTTAAATCAGTATTAATACAGCTAATAAATGCCCAGATGGCCAGAAGCAGAAGGATGAGGAAAATTTAAAAGAACGTGATAAACAGTTCAAGTTACAATTTCAAGAGAGGCAACAAGCGTTGGAGGAAAGAATGATGTTCCAATATCAGAGACAAGAAGAGCTATTGTTAAAAATGGTCGACAGAACGGAACACATGGACGACAGCTTTGCGTTTTCCCAAAGTACAACATGGACCGCTATATAAAAGTTAAACTACCAACTGGAGTTGGATGGGAGGTTTGACGCGTTCTATCGGAGGACCTATTCACTGTGGACTGCCAGGAGTGTAGCATATGTTAAAAAGTTCGCCTATTTTTGAGAACGTTAGGGGCCACAGCAAAAAGCAAGTTTGTGGATTTTATCCTCCAGAGGAAGAATACTAAATTCGAATTTTCTGCAGCGGTCAAAATTTAATCCGAATTCTTAAGCCCGAATACTACGCTCTTTCGTAAAAGATGGAAGTAGTTTAACCTGCTAAAAAAGCGACGACGACGATTACCTGAGATTCGGGTCAGTGGTAAATAAATATTGCAATTATTTTCCTTTGTCTGATATATCGACAGATTAATTCAATTGCTTATTTTTTGCGCATGGTCTAGTCACATTCACAAACGCTGAGATTAGACGACGTGTTCTCTCTAGACTTGCAAGTGAACAGAGACTCACCCTCCAGAAGTTGGCCGTGGATTTTTGCGGGTAGTCTGCGTAAGGAACAACTCGAGACACATCGAGGTGTCAGGCGTATCATTCATTAGAAGAACGACCTGCAGACAGGAAAAAAATACTGACCCCGAAAAAGCAAAGCTGGAAGTAAGAAAAACTCAGCCTACACATAATAAACACCAGCCAGTTACAAGACCCGGATCCCCTACACGTCCGTGCTATCGCTGGGGCGGGAAACATTGGTTGAGTCAATATTTTTACAAATATTAATATTGCAATGATTATTGCACAAAGCGACCTAGTGCAGGACGAACAAGGACAAGAACAACGTCCGACATACTAGATCCAAGTCGGATTCGGATAAGAACCGGCGCAAATATGTCACAGTTCACATTGCAAATTAAACTGTGCATCTACAATTGGATCCCGGATCAGGAATGGCCATGCCTTAAGATGTTTAAAAGGCTAAGGAAACAAACTCTGCAGGAGACGAACAAATCAGCTCGAGCTCGGACTCGCGATAAATTGGAATTTGAGAGACAGTTCACACTCCTGGTGACCATAAATGAAAGTGTTACTAAAAAGTTCAAGTGTATGTACATAAGACATCCGAAAACCTCTTCAGTAATGGCTGGATAGAGCGATTCGAATTTTAGGATCAACCTATGAATAAATCATGTCACAGGGAAGAGTACTTGTTTACGGAGACGCAATAACTGAAGGACGAGTTAAAGGAGGAATTTCCAGAACTATTCTAAACAGGATTAGGAAAATGTACACACACTTTAGCAAGATTCTAACTAAAAGAAAACACTCTGCCCGTTTTCAAGAAGAAACGACGTCCTATTTGCAGTAACAGAGAAAATTGACAAGGAATTGAATCGGCTATAAGTGGCCCGAATACTATCGAAAGTAAGCAGCAGTGATTAAGCAACCCCTACGCTACATGTGATTAAGAACACAAACCAGATTCGGGTATGTGCGGATTCTACACGGGTCTGAACCCAGCCCTCAAAGATTATCACTATCCATTCCCCACACCAGACATCTTAAACAAATTAAACGGTGGTAAAGTATTTTCTAAGATTGATTTGACATATTTGCAGATCCCCGTCGAGAGGGAATGCTCAAAACTCCTATGTATATATATCCACAGAGGAATCTACAAGTCTGAACGGTTAGTATTCGGAATCTAGGTAGTACCTGCGATTTTCATGCAGTTCATTGACACCATGCTGGGTGGCCTCGATTTCGCTAGCTCCTACTTTGATGATATTGTCATAGCCAGTATATCCACAGATGAGCACCGGAAACACATAATTGAAGTTTTTGAAGAATACAAAGTTTCGGTTTGAAAGTAAAATGAGAAAAGTGTGACTTCCTGATGAAGGAAATACGTTACTTGGGTCACATTATTGATGAAAATGGTAAACACCCGATCCTGAGAGGTAGAAGCTATTAGGAGGTTTTCTGCTCCCATTAACGTGCAAACACTACAAACCTTTCTGGGCCTGGCTAATTTCTACCAAGTCTTTACAGAGAATGTGCATGATTTGCGGGCTACATTAAATGAACTGCTGAAGAAAGAGAAAGCCTGTGACTGGACGCCAGATGCCAAAAGGTGTTTGAGAAGATCAAAGAAATGTTAACTTCAGATCTTTTTTGACCCACTATGATACAAGGTTGAGAATGATAGTAGCGTGTGACGCAAGCTCAGTTAGTGTGGGAGCTTGCATATTTAATATAATGGCTGACGGCACTATATTCGCTGTGACAAAGTTTCATAGGTAGTTACTCGACAGAAAATTTACATTGCAGACGGATCATAAGCCGTTGATTACGAGTTTTGGTTCCAAAAAATGCTTACTGGCATATACGGTAATAGATTGTTTAAATGAGGTACATTATTACTGAATTATAATTTCACTCTGGAGTGCTCGTCTTCGACGCAAATTAGCCGTGTCGATAGACTATCTTGCCTGACACAATTGAAAAAGAAACGATGTGAAGTTTCCATCATTGCCACGCTTCGGACGGACGGGGTAATAGAAACGATGATAGGCCACATAATAAGAGAACTCTCGGTATCTCTATCGGTGATAAAAAGGGAAGCAGACATGGATGGCTTAATCTGTGTCATGAGAAATAAGACTGCTATAAAGAGCGATGTTTCGGAAGTATTTTCGCTTTGCGATGAAGTTTTCCGATATGGCGAAATAGTGGCGATCCCAAATGTCTCCAAAACGAAATCTATTGGATTTTCACACGGGACATCTCGGGAGAGATCGTATGACGAGTTTGATGAGACTCTCTTCTTAATGACGTAAAATGAAAAAGAATACATCAACAAGAGGGTAGACTCGTGAACAGGCGGTGCACTTGCGGCTAAATCACCACCTACTCCATTTAAACATGGGCCGAAGACTTACCAGCCATGGTCTAAGGTGCACATCGAATTTGCGGGTCCGCTCGTGGACATTTATTACTTAATAGTTGTCGATAGTTTCATAAAGTGGCCTGAGGTATTGAGATGCAGATGACCGACAAATTGAACGACTATACATTTCTTACATTAACTGTTCGCACGTTTGGGTGTAGTCGATTGCACCGTAAGTGATAATGGCACCCAGTTTACGTCTGATGAGTTCCAAAGTTTGTTGTGATATGATCCAAGTTAATCATATCACCACGCCCAAATACTATCCTGAGTCCAATGGACAAGAGGGCCGCTTTGTGGACACTCTTTGAATAGCACTAAAAAAGCTAAAGCGACCCCAACAGATGAGGAAATTCAACAATTTCTACACGTGTATAGGATTACACCCAGCCCTAACACACGAACAGCAGTCTCATCTGCAGAAACGATGTTTGCACGGAAAGTGATATCCGTTTTTGTCAAGTTCTTACCCAAACAGTCTAGGCTACTAGCGACCACTTGCAATAAACATTTCATGTCAGGTAAAAGAGTGTTTTAAAAAGATATAAAAACAACAAATCATTTTGGGAGGTGGTTATAATTACTAAGTGAATCGATGAATGGTATGTATCGTCCAAGCACAAACATATACCTACAAAGGTCACCAGAACCAACTAGGAAGATGTCGATTAGTTGAAACCAGCGAGAGTCCACCATTGGAAGATGAGCCGATAGACGTTGTCTTCAAAACATTTGATCTTGAACCTGTTCAACCACCACCTAAACTACGGCGCTCATTCCGTAAGAGAACGTTTACCGAGCCATTGATGGTGAACCCTAAAAGGAAGATGTACTGACAGCTTTTACGAACAAAAAGCTCGGGTGGGGAGTGTTTGAGACGCCATCATATCGGATTAATGCACTACCTCATGTCACTTCCTATGATGAGGTCACTTACGGTAATGAGTACCGGTGCCCGGCAGTCAGAGATTTGTACGCGACTAAGGAGGCCGTGTGCAAACGCCCAACAAGTTGAGGAATGGGATTGCTCAACCCGCCTTGTAAATACATGTTTGTTTCTTAAAGTATTGTGTTCATTTCGTTTTCTTACTATTTACCACCATAAAAGAAGTGATATCGTAAGCTAGTCGGGAGTCGCATAGAGCATGCTTTGCAACCCCTCAAGGGTTGGAAAGCATGCCCTATGCGACTCCCGTACTAGGGTTTTCTAACAAAATAAGTTAACACGGAGAGCAACCCGTCACAAAGGTTCGCTAGTACTTCATAAACAAAACTTTCCAGAAGTAAGTGATACGTTCCTTTTATAACAAAAGATTCAGCCTCCGATTAAGCCTCCAAGTCTATTAAGGCACGTCCTCTTAACCACTCAGGTTGGAATTCCACCACATAGACCGAGGCCACTATATATATATATATATATATATATATATATATATATATATATATATATATATATATATATATATATATGTATATATATATATATATATATAGAGAGAGAGAGAGAGAGAACGAGAGAGAGAGAGACATAGAGTGAGAGAGAGATAGATATACCAGCATTTCGGCCCGGCGTTTCCCGAGTGTTTGGAGGTGTATGCTGAGCCAAAAAAAAAAAAAAAGGTCAACTTTTTTTTAGCTCGAATCCCTATAATGACAACTTAGCGTTTATTGTCTGGGTCTCAAATCAAGTTATTAAGTTAGAGCCGTGTTCAAGGAACATATATCTAAGGTTTAGACCCAAAATTGTTGGAGGAGTTTGGTAAAGTTCTCAAAGGTCAAATAGTTGATAACAGCGAAATTTCTGACCGAAAACATATCACCTCGATTTTCCTAAATCTCAGTACCTGTATATCAAATTTCGAATATGTAGACTAAAACTGACAGAGTTATTGCGTAGGAAAATGTACACAGGCACACAGACATACATTCATGTACACTTTTATAGATATACGAGCATGGGTGCCAGTCGTTACCCGGGTGTTCCGTGGTGTATGGCGAGCAAAAAAAAAAAACAGTCAATTTTTTTTTTAAATTTGACTCCTATTATGACACGTTAAGTACAGTTATTAAGTTAGATCCATGTCTAAGCAACCTATATCGAACATTTCAACTGTTTAGACCAAAAATTGTCGGAGAAGTTTGGTAGAGTTTTCAAAGATCAAATCGTTTAATTTTGACCCCTTAACCGCCACATTTCTAGCCGAAAACTGATCACATGAATTTTCCCAGCTCACTGCCCTGTATATCAAATTTTGAGTGTGTAGACTAATATTGTGAGAGTCATTGCGTGGGGAAATTCACACAGACACACAGACAGACACGTTCACTTTTATATATATATATATATTTGCATATATTTATATATATATATATATATATATATATATATATATATATATATATATATTTCTGTTGAAATACAGGATTTTATATTAGGTTTCACTTTTTACATACAATTTCTTTATTTTTGAAGCTTAAGTAAATTACCAGGATATGTATTCCAAATTTTATGGCGTTGAAAACAATCAAATTTATTCCTTTAATTACGTTGGCCGTAAGAATTCTTGTCAGTCACTGTTTAGTCGTGTAATCTCCTTTATTTGATTATTATATCATGAAAAAAAATAAGAACTACCAATTCACCTAAAAAATAATAAAATAAAATGCATTTTAGCATGATTATAAATCAGAAAATTAAAATAGTAAGTTCAATTGTGTTTCATTTAATCTTGCATTACACCATATTGAATTTACAAGTAAAGTCACAAAAATCAGAAATTCATATTAATAAATTGTAATACTTTTGGCATACACTACTGAAAATATTATTAGTTTCTAAAGGTATTATCATTAATTAAACTATGCATATTTACTTACATAACCCTGACTATAAATATAGATAATTCACATTCAAACATTTGAAATTATGCAATATTGTATTAAATTAAATTAAAATGACAATAGAAGAAAGCAATGTATTGTTATGATCTTCAGTTAAAGAAACAATTAATTAAACCAAAACTCAAATATATAAACTTTTTGTTAGTTTCGTAGAAAGTTATATATATATATATATATATATATATATATATATATATATATATATATATATATTTCTGTTGAAATACAGGATTTTATATTAGGTTTCACCTTTATAAATATACTACGTATATGAAATATGAATACGTACATATTTATTTATAAGTTGTATTAATACATTTCTCACCTGCTTCAGCCTGTGTCTTTCCGTTACTTCTGCATTGTACCACCTTCTACAATTCCATTTAACTATATATATATATGTATATATATATATATGTACATATATATGTATATATATATATGTACATATATATGTATATTACTATATATACACATATATAAAGATATTTACATACATACATGTATATATGTATATATCATAAATATATACATATATATACATATATACATATATTTATATGTATACATATACATATATATATATATACGTATACACGTACACATATATATACATATATATATATATATATGTATATATATACGTATACACGTACACATATATATATACATATACATATATATACATATATATGTATACGTATACACGTACATATATATATACATATACATATATATACATATATATATTTATATATGTATATGTATATATATATATATATATATATATATATGTATGTTAAATATCCGCGTATTTGTCTATCTGTTTGCCTGTCTGTGTACACTTCCCTAACAAATAATTCCATCAATTTTCGGTCTACAGACTTGCAATTTGACATACGAGGTATTGAGATTAGGGAAAATATTTTTGATCCAGTTTCGACCAGAAAGTTTGCTGTTAAGGGGGCAAAGATTAACGATATGTCTTTTAAGAACTCTTCGAAACTCCCCCGCCAATTTTGGGTTGCAACACTTTAAAATTTTAGCAATTGAATCCTTGGACATGAATCTAACTTTCTAATTCAAGTGGCGCCTGAATTATTCTATGTAAAAGGAATCAGAATTGTGGTAAAATTTCAAGAAAGTTATCTCTGACTCTAACAAATAACATTTGACATTTTATATAAAGAGTATTCAGACATTGTTCAAGCTTTTTAATCGTTTTTTGCTGAGAATTTAGCAATGAGGCGAAGTAAAAGTGGTCAAAATTAGAGTTAAAAGAATTACTAAGCCGATTTTTTAGTCTAAATATTTGAAAATTTAGATCAACTGTATTTAGACATAGGGCAAGCTTTTAATCGGTGTTTGGCCGGAAATTTGCCTTTAAAGGTGACAAAGCTGAAACGATTTTACATGTGCAGTCTCTAACAAAATATTAAGCCAATTTTGGTATAAAAGTTGGAAATAAAACATAAAGAGTAATAAGACATGCAGCAAGCTTTTTATCAGATGTTGGGCGAATCTTTTCTTCCCAACACATCTTGGTTGAAAGTGTTGACCTTTACAGTTACTACCAAACTCCTCCGCAAATTTTGTGTCTAATCACTTGATATTTTAGATTACGGTTACTTTGACATGGGCCAAACATTTTAATTGAACTTGAGACGAAGACAATACATTTTAAGGGGTAAGAATTAGGGTCATATTTAAAAGAAAATGGGCATATGTGGTCCTTACCAACGTTTTTTCATGGTAGTTTAGGGGCCTATAATATAGAAATGCATTACCGTACATAGTCATACTTTTAATATATACATATGCGCATAAAGTTATGAACTGTGTGTGTGTGTGGTTGTGTGTACATTTCCTACACAATAACTCTGTCAATTTTCGGGCTACAGACTCGAGATTAAAAATAAGGGTTATTAAGATTTGGGAAACAATTTTTAGTTAGTTTTTGGTCAGACATTTAGCTGTAAAGGAGTCGAGAATAACCGATTTTACCTTTGAGAACTCTACAAAACTCCTCCGGTAATTTAAGTTCTAAAGACTTTACATTTCAGAGATGCGTTAGTTGAACATGGAAACAACTTTGAGCCAAATATAATAAATGTTACAAGGTCATGGTTGGGGGTCAAAATTGAAAACAATTGAACTGTAAGTACTTAGACAATTTCTTGTCTAATCATTTGAAAATTTACATAAAGTGGATTCAGACATAAGGCAAGATTTTAAATCGTTTTCTGCCGTAAATTTAGCTTCCAATAGGTCTGAATTTAAAAATACTTTACCATTGAAGTCTCTAGCAAACTATTAAGTACATTTTTGGTCTAAACATGTTAAAGTTTACATAAATGGTATTAAGACATAAATCAAGCTTATTTGGGCAAGAATTTGTCTTGCAAGAAGTACAAGGTTATAGAGTTAAACTTTGCAGACTCTAGCAAACTCGTCCATCAATGTATTGTCTAAGCGGTTGAAATTTTAGATGTAGGTTACTTGAAGATGGGCTAAACCTTTTAATTTGTGCCCAAAACAATAAATGTTCAAGGGTCAAAATTGGGGGCAAAGTATAAAAAATTGACGTCTGCCGTCTCTATAAAATTGTATTTATGTAAGTTAGGGAAGACATATTGAAAGGCATTGCCGTGCATATTCACACTTTTAATATTCATATTCACATAAACTTATGAACAGTACATAGGGCCGGAACAAGCCGAGCGGAACTGCAACATATATATATATATGTATATATATATATATAAATTCGTATTCCTGTCTGTTTGTATTGTTTTGTTAACAATTTGATTAATATATATACAAAAGGTCCATTACCTTAATATTTTATTCATTATTATGTATTGTATTATTCTTGGAAAATGTACGATTGAGAAATGACGTCATTTGTATATTTCATTGGGGAAAATCGATTTTATTAAACAGTGGTGTGTTATTGTGTCTAGGGGGAGAATTGTTTTAAGTGTTCTATTAAAGTTTATTATTTAAATTTGATTCATATTGATGACATATTTAATTTATTTTTACCGACATTGATTGTTTTTTTATAAAACGGTTTCAGTTATTTCCACTGCTCGTTAATTTTTGTTCTTTTTATTTTGTTTTCTTTTTCAGTTGATAATCAAACTAAAAATAATTAACAAAAAACTTTCAAGCATTATTTTTGGAATCAATTCAAATAAAATGAATTCCATGATATTGCAATTAACGTTGTTGTTCAGTTGATTTTTATTTTAAAATATACTAACAATCCAATTCAATTATTTAAAAAAAAAAAAAACAACTTTCATTTACGTTTTTTTCTTCAACTTTTTTTCCATATTTTTTGGCCATCGTAACTGCTATTTTTTCTTTTAAGAAAAAGTGACTCATATCTCATCATTTTTTATAATATAAAAAGTTGTATTTAGGTTAACAAATACTACTCTGAATTTTTTAAAACTGAATTATATACAGATTGTTTTCATTGTAACACACCGTAAGACGAATCTCTTTAGACTGAGGTAGCATAAAACAAATTCGCTTAAACTGAAATATAGTCATGGAAATGTACTTAATATCCGTAGAATAGCTTCTCTTCATATCCCTCTGCCGAAATATCTGGTGGAGAGTTTGTCAGGCAATTCTTTTTTCACGGCCAGGGATTACATTTTCGTGTTTTCATTTGTTCTTATATTTTTGAATATTTTTTTTGGGGGGCAACGATGGAGTTGACAGATGATAATATTCTTAGTATAGCAGGTTTAGCCACACCGTATTTCATGTCGACCCTGGAAACGCTGGGTATCCATGCTAATATATACACACACACACACACATATATATATATATATATATATATATATATATATATATATATATATATAAAATATATTACAACTATTAATATTATCTTAGTAAAGTAATCTAGTTTATTTATCGATCAGGATAACACTAAATAGAATATGTTAGTAGTGGATATCAAAAGTTATTTAATCTATTAATACAAATAACTTAATTATTTTGATGCTACTATTCAATTTTAAACTACTGATTGACATTTATTTGTAATATATATATATATACATATATATACGTATATATACACACATATACACGTATATAAATATATATATATATATATATATATATATATATATATATATATATATATATATATATGAGTGTGCATTTGTGTGTTTATGAATACGTACTTTATTGATGTATTTTTTCTGGTTTGCCTCCGTCAGCCTAGAAATCTATGGGACTCTGCCTGTATTAGTGATTCAACCTGTCTACTGTGACTGAAACAGATTATATTTGATCTACATTGTCGGTTGCACTCATTGCAGTGGTACCTCGGTGGATCATATTAGTGGTTTCTTAAATTTCGTTCACTAGCCTTCCTGAATAGACTTTTGGTTTCTGCCCATTCTCTGATGCCTCATGTACTAGTGGTCAGGATTTTGATTACCGTTTTTCTCTAGATGTTGTGGACTTATGATTCAGGCTCCCAGCTGGGCGGCTCGATATCACATGATTTTTATGTCGCAACAGCACAAGTCGGCTCACCGAAGCAAAGTAGACCAATGTTCTTTTGCAAGTTCTGAGTTTACCTATGAGTATGTTTTTGTGGACTTTCCAATTGCCCATGTGGTGCACATTGCCTATCCAGCGTAGGCGTATTTGGCAAAGTAGAATAAGCATGTAGGGGATACCAACCCTTACGAGCACAGCGTTGTTTGTAATTTTGTCTTTCCAAGATTTTCCCAGAATTCTCCACAGACTACGCCTGTGAAATGTATTCAATTTCCTTCTTTTTTGATATAGTCTTATATATATATATATATATATATATATATATATATATATATATATATATATATATATATATATATATACTTGTGTGTGGGTCTGTGTATGTGTGTGCGCATGTGGGTCGATGTGTTTCTGTGTGTGAATTAATAATGTAAGAGATGTTAAAACAATCTAGTAACCTATATAGATATATAGCTTGTCTTATTTAGAGAAAGTTTTCATTATAAATTGTTGTTCTCGTGGCAGTAAATCCTTCGTGTTTTTCTAGCAGCTACATTCATTATCTGCCATTTTCGTACTTTATGTTTAATTCTGTAGAGCCGGAAGCGGGTCTATAATCTACAGACAGCAGCCTCCGAGAATACAGCTATCGCTGGAAAGAATCAAATTTGAGGCTTTCAAACGCACGATTTTAAATCTGACTGTGACACGATATTAGATAAAGACAGCTAAGATTTAATTTCCGGAGAAAGTTACGCCTCCTTCAGCTATATACGAACAGGTGCCGAATTAGATACAAATAGATCACGAGATCACATCTTTTTTACCGGATGAATATGTAGTCCAACTGCTAGTGATCTTACAGTGATGTCTATTCATTTCGCTAAAGGCTTTTGTCTATTTGGAAGGTTGTACAATCGATATTATTCTGCATACAATGGATATTACTCTAATGGCATCATAAAAATCTACGTAATATATCTTCAAAGAAAATTAAAAAAATCGTGCACAAGGATATATCGTCAGATTCAAGAACCGATTTATTTCAAAATTACATATGGAATTGTCACAATTTTTCATAAGTTAATACATAGTTTAAAAAAAAAAAACAATTGCGTTGGAAAATATGCATCACTATCTCTAGATACGAATCATTAGCAAGTTAGAACATACTGGATTGCAAAGGGTTTTGCCACATACTATTTAAATTCCACCAAATATTTAAAATTCTTACGATATTCTTTAATATGAAACACGTGTTTTATTTGTGGAAGCATAAAACACAAATTTTGTTTATGAAAATAAAATGTGACATAATTCTTATTGATTAGTAAGAGAAATGCTTATGATATCTTAAACGAATAAAGAAACTTCTTATTCATAGGCAACTGGTGTCGGATAATAATAGAAAATAAATGAAAGTGATCATTAATTTCATTTAAAATAAATCAACTAAATGGAAATTTAGAAATAATTTTAATTAGAAAATATTTTTAAAGTTTTATTAAAACGAACAATTTATTACATAGACCTAACTAATAAAATGTATGTTTTAATGCAAATGAGTTTACTCCTGAAATAGATATTTTCGTTTTGGGGAAAATTACCTTTGAAAAAACGATGAACTAAAAGAGTGTAAACGTTTCCTTTCAGTATGAATATGAATTTGAGACCTTCCGTATTTTTTGTCCATATTAAAGAACATCTAAATAAAATACACAGTTAAACATTAATTTGCTATTGTTATAATACATTAAACATTGCTTAAATTCCTTGTGGGAAGCGGTGTGTCAGACTGATAATGCTGCATATAAAACACCACGTTGTAATGAAAATAACCACTAAAGCTAAACAATTACAATGCACCCCTCAATCGATCACGATGGAAATTAGCAGACCATCGTTTTCGCTCCTCCCACTCCGATAACATAAATACATTTCCTTGGTAAGCGTGGAAATTATCAAAGTGTAATCAAACATCCGGGTCTGTTGGAATAGAATAAAACATAAATATGAGGAGTGAAAATTTATGGAGAACTAAAATAGAACAACATGATGGAGTAGGCGACTATTTAGTTCACTACCTGAGAGAACTAACTAGTATATTTTTTGATGAGAACGAAGACGCGTATACAATGCGCAGATAAAAATAATATATTTAATATGTACTAAATGTGTTTCTCTTGCAGTAAATCCTAATGTTGCTTCTCTCAATTATAGGAAATTAAGCAGAGCATAAATAATAGGAAAAAATCCTAAAGCAGAAATGTCATTTGTAGACAATTAGATGAGCGAAATACCTCGCAAATACTTATACATAAAGTCCATGAGCTGGTACTGTTACAACTAAATACTGGCTCTAGTAGAATGAATGTACAAATTGTTCTGAGGCTTTATACCCTTTTTGATAGAAATAATCATAAAAATAACCGCACTATATTTTTTGTAAAACTACTACGATAAATTACGTTTGTTTGAAAACTACATGATCTTATTTTAGATCAGTAACCTGGCACAAAATTTACTGAAGCATCCGAAAATATAATCGGTAAATACATGGCTGCACATGTCTAATACAAATAGCTCCAAATTCAAATAGAACATATAGATATTAGAAAACACGCTAACTCTAAAAATCCCGTTAATGATTTTGGCACGTAAAATAAATGAAAATAATATAGTATCAACGCTAAGATTGATGTTGTTTACCGTTGTACAAAGCTTCATAACGTCACGATATTTTACTGTACCTAGTTCGTGTTTTGAAAAGTATATACTGTATTAATTTAGAATAAATACATGAATTAGAATATTTTTAGAAGACGATCCTTGTATTTCTACGCACATATATATTTTAGTGTACCTAGTTCGTGTTTTGAAACGTATATACTGTATTAATTTAAAATAAATACATGAATTAGAATATGTTTAGAAGACGAGCCATGCACTTTTACGCACATATATTTTTACTGTACCGAGTTCGTGTTTTGAAACGTATATACAGTATTAATTTAAAATAAATACATGAATTAAAATATTTTTAGAACACGATCCTTGTATTTCTACGGACATATAAGGAAATCCTCATGTAATTCTTATATTTTATATCGTCTTTATTTAATACATATATTTACTCTGTGGGGATTTGATAAATGTCACTTATTATATCCTTGTAAACAACCATCACTTTAACGTGTAATAAGGCTAAGCTAAAAGACTCGGAAACGTCTTATACTTTTTACTTAAAGTATAATTGAATATTTTACACATGAAGCACAACATTTTAAAAATACTAAGTTGCGTACGATAATTCATTAAACCAAATAAATTTTTGCGGGTGGAGGTGTATTCCATTTTATAGCCGATTGAATCAGAGGACTCAGCTATTTGAATTTTGTGTTTAGACTTCTTTAGCTTATATGATTTTATTTTAGTATTTTTTTTAATATAAATTTATTTTTAGAAGTGTCGATTATAAATAGAAATAATTTCGACATTTAAATATTTAGTTTTATGACAAAGCATGCAACTCGTGTGAAACTGTTTTATTTTTTCGGATATTTTCATAGACATACAGTAAATATTTGTAAAGGCTTCTATGATATGCAGTAAAAATATCTAAAAATACGAAATTAAATAGACTTATACTCTGCTGAATTTTTTCAGCATCCTGGAGATTTTCCATCCACTATGGTTAGTTGAAACATAAAATTTACATATTTTAGCATAAAATCTAATATTTTAATTATATCTTTCATGATACGTGTAGTTTTAGTTAATTTATTTACATCTGTTGACAAAAAATAAAGTGTTAATTGTATTGAAAAACATATTCTGTATTCCATCAAAGGATGTAAAGTTTGCGTCAAAGCGTTCCTCTCCTCGTGGATGAAATCCGTTTACAAATTAAAAAAGTATACTGCGAATGATCTTGTAATGAAAACAAATGTAATTTTCTTGAAAAAAAATTACCTCTTAGTTTACAGTAAATAAATCATCTTGGAAATGATGAATTTATGTTAATAAGAACTATGCTAAAATTAAAGTAATGAAACATTACAAAATGCAAATGTTTAGGAGGAAAATAAAATTCAGTATTTACAATATTTTAATCATTTTTTATTTGTTTGTATTTATATCTTTCCGGTTTTGAAATTTGTGTCTGTGACTTTACTCCGGTGACTGCCGATCGAGCCGGAACCATAATTTACGAAAGATTCTGAGAGTGCGGGTCGAATTACGCAGATGTACCAAAAATATATAAAGGTTGTTAATAGTAGAGGTCGGATTATAAAAAACGGTTCATTTTCATTATTGTTGTGAAATCAGCCTGCCGAAAATTTAATTAAAAATAGTAAAAACACATGATAACTAATTACATTTTCGTCAATTTCAACAATAAACAATGTTATCTACCTCACCGTTATGCTACAATTAGTTCGGTCTTTCATCAAAGTACGAAAAATTATTTCGGCTGTGTTTATTTTTACCCGTTACGTGTGATGTATCCTAAGACAGAATACTTAAAATGTCTAATTTCTTCTAAAACTATATTTTCATTAATTAAATTCTACCTAAACGTTTTCCGTAAGTGTTTTATATTTTTATTACTGCGACATGGGAATTGAGTAAACACTGTTAGGTAAACTTGAAAATCAATATTTTTATTTACGAATTTCGTTAACATAACGAAGAAGCACCAATTTTTAAGCATATTCTAATTATATTTTTAAAGTAATAGATTTTCTACTTACAGCATATTCTCATTATATTTGAAAGTAATATATTTTCGTGGAACAAAAACATCCGTATACCAGAATATTTGCTTTTTGTAATTCTAACTTACAATATGTTTACATTCTTTTCTTCTTCATTTCTCCCTCCTGTATTATCATCGACCTACCGCATACCTTGTTGGTTTACTCTTTAACCAAGTTTCTATTAATTTATATATATATATATATATATATATATATATATATATATATACACATGTATATGTATATATACATATATATACATATAAACATATATATATACCTATATATATACCTATATATACATGTATATACATATATATACATACATGTATATATACATATATACGTATATATATGTATATATATGTATATATATGTATATATATGTATATATATGTATGTATATATGCATACATATATATGTGTGAATATATATGGATATATATACAAATATATATATATATATATATATATATATATATATATATATATATATAGGCAGCAGGTCATTATTCAAGCATGACGAATTACACTACAAACTTATTCTTTTCTTGCGATTTTTTTCTGGATAGCTTTTACATTCGCCGAGCGGTCGTTATTATTACAAATTACCAGGACAAATATACTAACATTATGTAATAAATCAGAAGAAACTAAATAAATACACTGTAATATAAGAAATTTAAAACCAAATTTTTGTTAAAAAATCCAGTACTGGCAGAAATGTATATTCTACAGTGAACATTTCCTAGCATGGGACACTAGTGTATGTAGGATTACATTGATGTTTTTTTTTTATAAATAAATAATATGTACATGCAGTTGAGTGTAAAAGCGTGTGTATATATATATATATATATATATATATATATATATATATATATATATATATATATACATATATATATATATATATATATATATATATATATATATATATATATATATATATATATATATATACAGGCGGCAAAAAGAAAGTCCGTGCATTTAATTTTTTCAAAATCTGCAAATTTAAGATAAATTCAAAATGAATGTTAAAACAAACTACACCTCATTAGATTTGCCTTTTATTCTTCTATAATTTTACCTGTTCATATTTGATTTTAATTAAAATATTATAGTGTTCGGATCACTTAAAAAATAACTTCAAATTCAAGAGGCAAAAAGAAAGTCCAAACACTGGAAAATTGTTATTTAAATTAAACTGTAGGACATTAATGCAACACAAATTAAACAGAAACACTATGAACTAGTAAATATTTTGTACCATGGACCGTCTTCAATTTGACAGCATACAATCGTTTGGGAATTACTTGAATTTGACTGCAGCAATACTCAGGGAAAGTGCATCCCACTTTTTTTTTTAATTTTGCCGAAAGTTTGTCCACATTTTGAATTTTTATCATTGTGTAGGTGGTGCTTGATGTAATTCCATACGTTTTCGATAGGAATTATGTCTGGAGATTGGGCAGGCCAATCCAAACACATGCTCTTTTAGAAACGTCTTGGCAATGTCAGCTGTGTGTATGGGAGCAATATCTTGCATAGAGATGGGAGTATCATTAAAATTCTGACCAAAGTATGGTAGAAAAATGCTCACTCAATGTCGTAATGTACTTGGTCAAATTAATGTCCCACACCCTAAATTAACACCCACCACATTGTAGCGTTGAAACTGAGAACCTACGATAAAATTCCTCGTCTTTTCTCCGACAGCGACACTGCCTACAATCACTTCCTAGTCTATTGAATTTGCATTCGTCGCTAAAGAGCACTTTTGATCAATATGAAGAGTCATGATGTTCATTGCGTCTGACGAAGTCAAGACGGCGCTATCTGTTCATTACAGAAATCATTAGCATGCGTCTTGCAACATATCCTCGCAAATTAAATTCTTTAATCATTAGTAGTAGGAAGAGATGACTTTCTAACAAGATTGCACTTTTGTTGGATTTAGGGAGGCGTTTCAAATCTGTTTCTTAGGCTGCCGATCTTGATAGCATCGCCTTCCTTGTTAGAGATTACACTAGTACGACCAGACTTACGAGCATCACCAGCCGATGTTTGGTGCTTTTCCCCAGCCTTTCGTACCGTTTGTTCATCACATGTCAATCGGCAGCCGATTTACGATTGAATAAAGCAGAAAGGTCGAGATTAATGAGTTCCTGAAGATAAAGTTGTGGCATATGGACTAAATGATACGTTGTATAACATGGAACAAAAACAATTAAGATTAGACATGCGTTGTTGCCTGTTGGTGGATATTTTAAACTTATTTAGTGACGATAATTTAAGCTTATTCTAAGCAAATTTGTTGCTGCGAACTTTCTTTTTGCTTCTCAATTTGAAGTTATTTTTTTTTTAAATGACGTGAACACTACAATATTTTTATTAAATGTCAATATGAACAGGTGACATTATAGAGAAATAAAAGGTGAATTTAATGAGATATAGGTTGTTTAAACAGTTATATTAAATTAAGCTTAAATTTGCAATCTATGAAAAAATTACAAGTGTAGACTTCCTTTTTGCCGGCACTGTATATATGCAAATATATATTTTTTATTGATTTATTTGGTCATATATGTATGTAATAGTTATTTACGTAAAGTTAAATACACTATTTTTTCATGTGTTCCCAATATTCATATATCACTATATATAACAATGTATATATATATATATATATATATATATATATATATATATTTACATGTGTTTATATATGTGTGTATATATGTGTATATATTTACGTATATATATATGTATATATGTATGCATATGTATATATATATGTATGCATATATATACATATATACATACATATCTACCTATATATATATATATATATATATATATATATATATAATATATGTATATATATATACTAACAAAAGTACCCGTCTTTGACTGGGTGCAAAAACAGCCTACAGAAAATGGACTGTGATTTATGAAAGTATGATAGGTTATCAAAAGGGAGCGTTGTAAAGAGATAGTTTCAAATTTCGGGGTATCAGAACCAAAGCAAAATATGGTGAAAGTACAATTAAAATAGATAAATCCCATAATTTATTATACTATACCTGTACACACTGAAAAACTTATCACAATATTCTGTGGATCTGTATTAAAACATCCTATTAAACTTTGTGACATATTTCGATTCTATGGAGGTCAGGCGCGAACGAACACCCCATAATTTTACTATACCATATTTCTTCAACCTGAAACATTATTATGAAAGTATACTAACGCAGATAGATATGAAAAGTCTTTATAAAAATGTGTACTTATTAACATCCTATTTAAGATAAAGCATATTATCAAAGTAGTATTATGTATATCTATATCAGAAACACTTGTAAAGATTTTGTTTTTAAATCGTTTATTCCTTACTTTGTGGACTAGACGCGTAGGCAGACCCCACAGTTTTTATGAATTATCATTATGCCAGATAAAACATACACATTACTGTGCCTCTAAATACCTTCTATCATTATATGTGATCAGTTTTCTCTAAAAGTCAAACATATAGGGGTCTATTCGTGACCAGACACAGACACACAGACGTTCAGCTTTATATATATATATATATATATATATATATATATATATATATATATATATACGTTTTACACATTAAGAAGTGACCAAAACATCACCGTTCACTCATTTTCGGACCGAATTTCAAACAATTTTAACCGTCTTGTCTATATCTAGAATTTAAAAAAAAAAATCAAGTTTCCTTCATTAAAAAAAAAAAAAAACTATAATAAAATTATTGGTGTTCGAAATTTCACAGAATATCTAAGGAACGTCGGAGGTTGTTTCTCTCGACTACGTATCCGTTATAATAGCAACTTTTAAAACATTCATGTGTTATACCCAGTTTTCACTGTTTTTACTTTAAACACTGTAGTTTAATATAATTTATAAACCTGGTACTATATCACGAATGTGTGTGTTATTTTATTCATGAAAATGTTTTTTTTATACACAACTTAATGATGCATATATATATATATAGATATAGATATATATATATATATATATATAAACAGCAGACAAACCTTAAGTATTTAATTGCGTTAATTAAAAACAATAATATAAATAGGTTTGTTCATTTTCTCCTATGATTATATCGTTAAAGACAGAAGTATTTATAATGTCGTTTTGTTTGTGTCTGTACGTAGCTGTGGAAAAGAAAAGGATACCTTTTTATTAAAGTTTTACCACGTCGTCGAGCCATTCATTAATCATAGCGCATATGTCGCTAGCATGCCATCTTTCGCTTACAAATCTGCCAGTATTTTTGTTTCTAACTTTTTCTCTCTCTGTTTTGTTCATTTATTTAATTACGTCTTTTATTTTATTGTTTCGCCACAATACTAATTGTTTGTAATAATATCAACTTTTCGGGGGAAAAACATTAATTCAAAGAAACAGTAAGTAAGGAGAACTAGAAAGGAAAAACAGTGAGAGAACGCGAGAAATCAAAGAAAGGGTGAGAGATAGAAAGATGGGGAAAACGTGAAACAGAGAACACGCAATAGTTAAAGTGAGATAACATGGGAAAATATTGTTTAGGCAGTAAAATTTTATTGACAGCAGATTCCTGCATTAATAAATTTTAACATAATTTTTGTTAATTATCAGAAATCTTTATGTAAAGAATTATTCTGAATCCAAATCCAGTAGGTCAGGGATATGACCTAAAACTATATCCGATGGCGAGGCCCCAGCTTGCGGGCCTTGGGGAGTGTGGAGCCTCCCTTTAATTGCCATTGCTCCCAGGTCCACTCTTACCCAGAGTGGTTTTACCTGTTAGAGTCCCAACTATTAGTAAAATAGAATCCGACTTAAAAAACAAATATGCTCCATTAAAAATCGTCCCTCAAAATAACTAGATTCAGCATTAAATAACCTGAAAAAGGTTGGTATGCCGTAAAACAAAAACAACCAAACCAATCAAATCGAATAAAACAATAGAATCATACATAGAGCCCCGTGAGTGCCCAGTAAATGATCCATAAAAATGTCTAAGTCCAGCATTTCCCTCCCCATGAGTTTTCCCCAAACGTTTCAGGGGACGTCAAATGCTGGTGAAAATGAACAAACGATGCACTTTTATGCCTAAACAAATCACTAAATCCATCATTTCCCTCCCCATTCAGTCCAAAAAATCCCCAAGGCCTTAACATATCTAAATTGTATGCCAGCACCATGCAAAACTGCTGAATTTTCATACACATAATATATTTGGCAAATTGTGTAAAATAGTCAAACAAATGGAGTGCTTTATAACAACTATGAGAGCCCCTGGGTCACACTAAAGAGTTATCGTGACGTATAGTAAAACAAATTTATATAAAAATCAGTTAGTTGCAAATTGTTAGAAAATTATATAATAATTCAACCGTAATTTTTTTAATAAGCACACAAGTGTCAATTTTAGTCATTTTAACGCGAAAGGCACGCCCAGCTGAGCAACTTCATTTTTCCCGGAAAATCCGTGCTGTTACTTTTTTACTCATATCATGTTTAATAGTTGTTACAAAATTTCAAAAAATCCAAAGACGTAGTTATATATATATATATATATGTATATATATATATATATATATATATATATATATATATATATATATATACCTGATCACAATATAGCCGTTCATTAGAACACTATCTATATCAATCTAGCGTTTGAATTTAAATACAGTCAACAAGACCAAACTTGTATTTGAGGGCGAACCTTCGTTCCATCAGCAACCGCTAATTTGCCTTTCAGTTGAAACAAATTGAGAGGCTTAATAAGTCGTGTGATGAGACATGCCATAAACGCTTGCCATAAAAGTATTCAGAAAATGTTATTTGAAATGATTCAGGTAATTTAATTGATCGATTTATCCTAAATTCAGTAAACACGCCTCAATGTTAGTTTCTTTAAAGCGTCTTAAAATAACAGCATCTTTAATAAATGATTAAACTTTTATATCCACAGACAATATATATATGTATATATATATATATATATATATATA
The DNA here is from genome assembly GCF_053919585.1 of Euprymna scolopes. Taxonomy (NCBI): domain Eukaryota; kingdom Metazoa; phylum Mollusca; class Cephalopoda; order Sepiida; family Sepiolidae; genus Euprymna; species Euprymna scolopes. The sequence continues at coordinate 39,690,145 of NC_136485.1, read as the reverse complement.
TATATATATATATATATATATATATATATATGAATAAATACGTATGTATATATATGCAGTGTTTTGTGTGCGGATGTATATCATCACTAGTATTATATAAAAGAAACTTTGTGCGTCTGTATATTCATGGTTTCATTTCTCACGCAGAGTACCTACTTCTGTTTCATCGTCGCAATGTTGCATCCGTATCTATATGAGAACCGATATTTCATACAATCATATCTGGTGAACTAATACTATATGTGTTATTTAAACGTATATAATTTAGACTAAAACGACAAACATCACATTTCTGCACCATTCATATGTTCGTGCGTCTTATAATTTTTTCACTTTTTCCTTCGGACTACTGGACTTTGTAATAAACTGTTTGTTAATTGCGTCCCTGACCACACTTACATGCAGATGTCTAAATGTAATGTGAACAGATATCCAGCTTTTTAACTCCCTGGAGGTTTCCCTGACAAGATCTTATATACTAACGTTTTACTCTGACAATGTCAATGTTCGTTATGTTTTTAAACTTAAAAAACAAACACTAAATTAACGAAGCTATCTATCTATATTCTACTCAATTGAACAAGGATATCACCTAATTTCATGCAATGTGAAGTACAAATACTGAATTTGATATTTTACAGTCGTATTGCCCATGTAATTATCGCAAGATAACAGTAAATAAACGGGTCCCATATCCAAGTGAAATCTCTATAAAATGAACCGTTTATATGTTTGGGGCTGGAACCTTAGACGTTGATATTCACGTTGCATGGTAACCATAGCATACGAAAATGACCAAGCGGTGGTTACGGGTCGGAAAGTATAAATAAAGGCAACCACGTGTTCTAAACTATCGAATTTACGCCACAAATGATCTGAACAATAATTAATAAACCGACATGACCTTCTAGATATTTTAAAAAAAAGTATCGTGTCCATTAATCGCAAGTTGTTCGGTGTTTATTCTCATTTACCTTAAATCCAAATTAAATATTACAGTAAAAAAATAATTTAATAAAATAAAATTCCAAATTCTTTACATATATAGATGCTAATATTGAAACTTAGCAGCTGTTAAAAGTTAGTCATTAATGCTAAAATACCCAAGTATTTGTCTTATTAGTTATAAGATTAACAAATGCACATTCAAGGAATGTAATAATACCAGCCTAAAATATTTTGTTAGAAATCATGAGTTATTCTTGCATAATTTGACCTGGATTCTCAGTAATTTCCGCAAAGCATTGGTCGGGTGAAATCGGCAACCATCGGTTAAAGCCGATCGTTCTAATAGACGCCGGTTAATTTGAAAACTAACAAACTGGGGAAAAACGCATGCAAATAGTTAAAAATAATAAAAAAATTCCTTAAATTACTGAAAAATATTTTTATGTATTTAATTATATATTTTTCTGCAAATTAATTTTCATGTTTTGATTTTTTTTAAGAAAAGGTGAATGTTATACGTTTAAAACCATAAATTATTAGGATTGACTCGTGTGTTCTTTCATTACTTTCTTTTCAGTAAACATATTGTGTGGGTCAAACAGAAATATTCTGTATATTTTATTACTGAAAATATAAAAAATATGTTTACGAAAACGTAAATACTTTTATGAAACTACAGGAAAAAATAGGGTTTTTTTTTCAAGAAATCTTAATATGTTTATTTTATAACTATACATTGCCGGAGGAAGAACTTCTTCGAGTTGAGGATATTTCCTTAGGAATCTGTATTTCAGTCGACTGTTGAACTGCCATCAGCGGTAAAGACAGAAGATAAGGTGGAGGTAATGGGAGGAAGCTCCTCAGCCGCGTAGCTTTCGAAAATATGATTTTCGATGGAGACAAATAGAATCGTTTCCGATTTATTGTCGCCACATAAATTCAAGTAAATATGTACCTAGAAGCTCCGGGATGGTCGCGACCTCTTGTTTGTTCCGCTGTTTTGCTTCCATCCAGGTCCTCTCGATGTCTTTTGTTGCTGTCATAGACGTAGAGTCTACAAATGAGATTGGTCCGATTTTTTTATTAGATTTTTTTTAATCACTTACTTACCATTCGAAAGTCATCTGTCTTTCAATAGCACTTTTTCATTGGCTTGTCAAAAGCGCATGCAATGAATTAAAAAAAATATATAACTAATCAGAACCCCCTTAAAATCCCCCAAATAATACTGGAAACATTGCATAAAAATAAATAAATAAAAGTCTATGAAGCGTTTCCACATTTGAACAACGCTCAGCTTAAACCGATGATTAACGGCCGCGCCCGTCCGTGTTTGACGGGTATTACTCCGAGTATCTATGTCATAGCACGCAAGAGTACTATATATATATATATATATATATATATATATATATATATGTTCGTGCATATTTACGAGGGGCGTGCAATAAGTAATGCCATTGACCCACTTCCAGTTGTCTGATCTAGCTGAAGTTTTGCATGTGCAATGATTTATATGTCTAGATGTAATGTGGTAAATTACAGCTCTGAACTTATTGTTGTTTCTGTTTTACCTGTGTTTGAACTGAGTCCGGTGTGAAATGGAGCCTATTGAATGTCGAGCAGTGACCGTTCTTTTTTATTTGAAAGGACGCACACCACAGGAGTCTTTGGATGAAATGAAAGAAACTTATGGTGAAATTGCCCTATCATATGGCCTTGTAAAACGCTGGCATCGTGAATTCAACCATGGTCGGAAGTCTGTGGAAACAGCTCCTAGACCTAGTCGCCCCCTTCTGCCATTGAAGAGGCAACTGCCCGTCAAATTGAGGCAACCATTTTGAAAGATCGGCGCATTACTATTCGCCAAATAGCCCAAGATATCAAGATACGGGGTCTGTGGAAACTATAATTCATGACCATTTGCATATGAATAAGTTTTATGCCAGATAGATTCCCAGGTAGCTCACACCATTCCAGAAGCGAGATCGCGTCGAGTTCTCGAGGATAAATTTGGAGATGTGCCAAGAAGATGAGTCAATTTTTTCAAAAGACGGATTACACAGGATGAAATCTGGGTCCATCACTATGATCCAGAGACCAAATACCAGTCAATGCAGTGGAAGCCCTTGGACTCACAACGCCCATGAAGGCAACGGTGCTCACAGTAATCTGGGACCAGGACGGAGTAGTGATGACTTATTTCCTGGCAAAATATACCACACATACAGGAGCCAATTATGCTTCACTTTTCAGGAAATTTAGGGAAGCTATCAAAATAAAGAGGCGGGGCAAGATCAACAAAGGTACCCTCCTCCTGCAGGACAACCCTCGGTCCACAACTCGCATGTCGCCAAATCAGAAGTACGGGCGTGTGGTTATGAAATGTTCCCCCATCCTCCCTACTCTCCTGACTTTTTTTTACATTACCACCCCAAACAAGGTACATTGACAATTTGGTGTAGGTGGCTACTATCAGGGGCAACAACTACTTGGGTACTATCTAGGGGTTTGGGCAGCACGATGTCATTCACGTTACACTTGAAATTTTGCACGTCAGTTGGGAGAACGGACCTGAAATGGAATTCCAAAGTCTAGCTGTTCTGGGGAAGAAACTACTGGTGTAGAAACATCGTTTACATCTAGGGATCTCTACTGTGTGTGAGTGGGATTTAGCTGCCTGTCGGGTTTGTCGAGGGTCTCTACGTCGTGGGGGCACAAGTGTCTGCAGTTTGCCACAACATTCACCACTAAAATACTTGTAAAACAGGCAGAGCGATGCAACATTTCATCGATGGGGCAGAGGCTGAATCTTAGATGCCAGCTCAGGGACTATCAGATTGACGGCTCTCTTTTGAATCTTGTATAGCAGCGAGAGACTAGTAGCAGATGCACCAGCCCAAATGTGACAGCAATACTCCATACATGGGCGAATGGTGACCTTATAGAGGTACAGGATACGTTCGGGTGATAGTAGTTTTCTGGATCGTTGGAGAGAGCATACCTTTTTCGCGGCGACCCTGGCAATGCTTGCAATGTAATTGTTCTAACTCATGTTTCCGGTGAACGTTAGGGCAAGGAGTTTTAAAGATGTAGTCTCAGATAAAGAGTCGCTGGCCATTTCTATTGGTGGTAGAGAAGGGTTCTCGTAATTATTTAATGAAACCAGTTTAGTCTTGGCAGCATTGAATGTGGCGATACATTTTTGTACTCATTCCACTAAAGATTGGGGGTCATCATCTAGTGTATTTGCCATTGCTTTAGATATGTAATCGTTTGTTTTCCTGCCGTGCCTGTTATAGAGTGTGGTGTCATCAGTATATATACCAATCTCAGAGGTAATTTTTTTTCGGGAGGTCATTTATGAATATTAGGAACAATAGAGGTCCAAGGATAGACCCTTGAGGCACTCCCTTATTTATATAATATTGTTTAGATGTACGACCGTCGAAGACAATCTGGATTTTTCTCTCCTCTAAAAAGGATCAAATTATGTTAATATTCAACCAGTGATATCGTATGATCTATTTTTCCTGAGAAGCCCTTCATGCGATACCTTGTCAAAAGCCTTAGATATATCTAGAGCAACTGCGCTGCCCTCCCCCCTTTGTCCAGTGAATTGTATATACGTTCAGAGATTACAGTAAGGAGTCTGCTGTGGAACGGGCTTGTTTGAATCCATATTGTTTGTCAGTCAGAAGTTTAGCATATATAAGGTGATCGACTAGAGCATGGTTAATTATGGTCTCAAATATTTTGGCGAAAAGTGGGAGGAGGCTAATGGTGCAATAATTTGATGGGTCAGTTCTTTTGTCAAAATTCTAGAATACTGATACAACAAAATGAGTTTTAAAACAGCCCGCGATGCAAGATTCATTAAGGCATTTGTTGTACAGTTTGGAGAGTACTGGAGCTACTTTGGCTGAGCACTTTTTAATAGCATAGCTGGGAGGAGATCCGGTCTACATACTTTTGAAGTGTAAGGGTTTTTTATGATAGCATGCATCTGAGCAGGGGTGATTTCTTTGCTCGTCTATCGTGGCGTCTGTCCACAAAGAAAGTCAGGTAGGGGTGGTTGGAAGGCTCCAGTGTGCAGTTTGAGGCAAACCGATTGGCAAGCATGTTAACCTTGTCCGTTGCTGAGCAAACAACATTGTGATTGTTGCTTGGTGGGGGAATGTTTGATTGCCCATTATTAACAACACTGTTTTAGATTTTCCAGAAGTCCCGAGTTCCTACTTTTTGTGCTTCGATGTGCTTTTTAGTGATTTCAGTAAATTCTCTCTTCGCTGTCGCTATTTTGTTTCTTAACGTTACTTCTAGCTTCTATATACTTCTGTCAGTTTGAACTGGACTTATGTCGGTTAAATCGGCGGTATGCCTGCTGCATTTGAGCAATGGCAGTTGTGCAAGGAGAAGTAAACCATTGGGGAAAGTGGGGCTTGCTATAAAATTTCCGCATGGGAACATGTGCTTCAATTGCCGTTTTGAACCAGTCAATGGTCTCATTTGCGCACTGTTCAGCAGGAAGAGAATGAATATTTCATTATCGGGCATCTTCAATAAGATCTCTTATGGCTTCCCAGTCAGTTATTTTTAATATCTCGTTGTTTTGAGCACTGCCCCTTCAGCTTGGGGTCTAGAGTTTAGGGTGAGTTCGACCATTATCACTGCATTATCAGCGTTTCCGAGAGGGTTGTCAGCATTTGTTATACAATCATCAGGAACTGTGGTCAGAAACAGATCTTAATGTGATGCGCTTTGTTCTTGCTGGTCAGGGAAACGGGTTGAAAACGTAACCATTTGTGATGGGGTATAAGATAAAGAGAAGCTATGTGTTGTGCTGTCCACTGCATCTGTGTAAGTAGATAATCCAAGCCAGGTTTTGTGGTGAACACTAAAGTCATCAAATAAATGCACTTTTGCATTAGTGTCGAGGGAGAGTGCTTTGTCTATACTGTCAGAGGCTTTGTTTATTATGGTGCCGTCCTGGGTCGAGGGAGAGCGGTAGAGAAAATAATAGTTGCTACTATTATGTTGCATGTTTAATGGAAAGCACATAACGGATTGGTCGTCCGATTCTAGGTTTGTTTCTCTAGTACAGGGGAGGGTGTTACGAGGGCGTTGCACCCTCTTACTTTTACCTCTCCCCACCCATGAAGTTGTTTGTGAAAGGAAAGGTTTTCCCAGATGATGCATCCTTTATTTCTGAAGTCACATCGTGGGTCGAGGACAAACCTGCGGTATTCTGCAAAAACGGTCTCCAGAACTCCATCAAACGATGGGAAAAATGCATAACATTGGGTGGTTTCTATGTAGAGAAAGCCTAATAACTGTGCCAAGTTTCGTTGCTCTACTGCTATGGGAATTTGGTCAGGGGTATTACTTATTGCATGCCTATCGTACATAATATATATGTATATATATATATATATGTATGTGTGTGTGTGTGTATATATATATATATATATATATATATATATATATATATATATATATATATATATATATATATATATATATTTAAATGGGCTTTCCACGGAGGTTACCCCAAGGGTAAATGTTTCTCACATACTTCTGTTTTTTTGTTAAGGGAACGTTTCTAGCTTTTCTTTTTCTTTAAACAGTGTTCTATTGTGAAGAGTGGTTTTATTCATAAAGTCTGAAGAAATGCTGGTTTTTGAAAATTTTCAAACGAAATAATGTTTGAAATTATAGACGAGGCATGGAAACAATTGTAACGTAAAATGAAATGCACTTTTCGTTGCTATCAACACCTTTTTTGAGTCTTCATTTTGCTTACAGAGTATCTGTATGTGTATATATATATATATATATATATATAATTATACATATATAAATCTTAAGCATTCATTCTCTCACGTCTGTATCATATCAGTTCAAGTTTCTCTACGATCTGATGTCTTTTAATAATCATTTGCTCATCTCTATTTGTCTTCCTATGTTACCCGACTTTCGTTTTCTTTCGTTCTCCTGTTTTGCTATTTACGCCTTCAACTACTTGTTTTCTCATTCTCTTTTCATGCAAGATAAACAAAAGTAAGGTGGAAGAATCAGAAAAAAGTATAACATTTGTAAAACAAAATTGGTATCCGTTATATTGTTACGTGTCCTTCACGCTTGTTCCTTACTGCATTCATTTATTAATCACATATCCGGTACGCTTGTTGTTTTCCCCTACGTTCTTATATAGGTTCCTCGATTCTATCGTAATACACCTAGATTTATATTTGTATTTTATTTATATCTTTTTCCACTCCTGAATGTCCTTCTTAGCAATTACAATTTGCAGTTTTGTCATTTTTTCCAGTATGGTATATTAGACGGCAAACAATTACGACATATATATATATATATATATATATATATATATGTGTGTGTGTGTGTGTGGGTGTGGGTGTGTGTGTGTGTGTGTTTGTGTGTAGAGAGAGATACATGCATATATTTTTTTCACATAACTCATAGACTTGGTATACTCTTTTTGTATCCTATCGCATGAAATTATACTAGAATATTCGCACAACATTAATATAAAGCACAGTTCATTATATATATATATATATATATATATATATATATATATATATACATATATATATATATAATTGAAAGTAGACAACAACAATTAAAGAAGGTTTCGTTATCACAGTACTTATTCAAATATGTATTGGCTTCTTTTCATAAATAATTTTCTAGATATTTTTGTGCAGGCATTATAAATGTCGAGTTATAATTATCTTATAAAACGACCGACCAATCTTTATAATTTCAGGTTTTAATGAACAGCTACGCCAATAATTTGAATTAACACTACTTAACCTGATAGTCACAAAAACCTGAAGGCGATGACACTTTCGAAAAACGGCATTCAATAATGTTCTTTTTTTAAAATTGAAAAACTGCTACAGAAACTTGTTATGCTTCAAACTGACTTTGACCATCTTGCATTTAGCAATCATCAGATTCAAGGATCTCAGGGAGTTTGTAAAGAGGTGCGGGGGATTAAGGACGTCAGAATACTAGTATTGATTGGCCAAATGAAGTATTTCTTAGCAGTGAACCGTCATGTGTCTATTGCAACAATAAGTGTATAATTTGATTTTAGCGTGGGAAGTGTACACACAATTATTCGCGAGGAACTCCGGATGTGGAAGATGTGCGCAAAGTTTTCCCCAAAGTTACTCAGAGCACTTCATTTTTGTCAGAGATTATTTGACGAAGATGGCTATCAAGAGAGTTTTAACCCTCCCTATAATCCGTATCTTGCGTGCTGTCATTTTTCATTCCCCTCGCTAATGGAACACCTCAGTGCATGTCATAATGAGAGAATTAAGAAGATGAAAGACACTGTAACGAGCGTCATTAACACGTTCACATGGGGAAAGCCAGAATTGTTATAACAGGTCAACAACAGCGAAGGGACTTACAGTTGATGTGTGCTTTATAAATAAATGTGCCCGCATGGAAAAAAAAGTCAGAAACTTAATTGAAATCACCTTGAATTTTATTACGAACTAAATATTTATCTCGATAACTCAATAGAACAATGACAATGCAGAACATTTAAAATCTATTCCAATTCCAAGTTATGTGAAATGTAGAAATTTGCCCGTGTTAAAAGGTTGTGAGATTTTCTTCATCCTGAAAGTAACATTTCAACAGCATACGAAACCAGATCAGTTTATTTTCAATGAACAATATAAAGTGTCTTAAAGTAATAGAAAAGTTAAACGTAACAATAATTAATTCACATTACTATAACTATATATTTTACAACTAATGCCATTCATATGATTTAGCCTTCTATTATTACTACAACAACTGCCATTATTAGAACTTATATTATTGATACTAATTGTATAACTAATACTAATAATTCTAATGTAACTTTTAACAAAAGTAACACTGATAATAATGTCAACCCCATCCTATGTAGTACGTGAAATAATAACATCATCAAAAAGCTGGCGTAACGATTGCTAGCAGTGATCAAATTTGTAAGAATTAATCGTCGCTTTTCGTAACCTGCTACAATTGGTAAAAATATAAGTCATTGGAAAAGTTTTTAGTGATAAGGTTTTGTTAAATTTACGAGTGCCAGATTTTATTTCTGAATCTAATAAAGGAATTATTGTGTTAGTATTTATTTCAACAGTGAAATGTAATACTGAAATAGTTTTAAGTGCGTTTTGATTATTGTTTGTTTATTCATATTTTCTATTAATAAGAGCATGCCATCAAAGTACCTAATATATATGAATGGTTTCAGAATTTTATCAAATGATTTCACATTGTTCAGCTGGTCACAAAGAATTCGGGAACACTAAGCTTAAAATTCTGGGATGTATGTTTTGGTTTGGGCTGTAGAAATAGACCTATGCCGTGCAAGAGACTATTAATTTTCGAAGCGAGTTTTTTCCTGAGTGCGTAGCTTTACCACTCCGACACTCACACATACAGGTTTATCTTAACATTTTTTCAATTAATTCTCGATCATTAGGGGTATGATGCGTTATTTACATCAACACACACACACACACACACACACACACATATATATATATATATATATATGTATATATATAAATGATATTATATTATATGTGCATGTATTGAATTTTTAATACAAATATAACTTAGAGCATAATTGTATTTGTATAAATATTCCGTTAAAGAATTTTTAAAGATTTACTTATGCTCTAATATAAAATAATAATATAATAATACTATAATATAATATGATAAGGATAACATTAATAATAATTAATTAAAAATAATATATATATGTATATACTGAAATGAAAATAGATGCAATGTTATCTATCTATATATCTATCAATACTCCTATAAATTCGTTTTTCTTTTGTGGGTATGTTTATTTATATTAAAAACCCTATTTTCTATTTATTTAAAAAGATATATGGCTTATGGAATTACATTCACTAACAAAAGATCAAGCTAACTTGCATATTCTTTATAACATTCATTTTTAATAATGCCCTATTAGTTTTTTTTTCGGTGTTCTTATAGGATGATCACATTTAGTTAACTATTACGTGTAATTATATTCATGCAGATATTCTACATGATTTATTCTTGCATAATATTTGCTTAAAAAGTTTACAGAAAACCGAAAATTGTTTCCATATATATTATGTATACGTATATAATTGTGTTTAATATATCTATATATCTATAAAAGTTGACGTGTCCGTGTGTCGGTGTTTGTGTATGTGTGTAAATTTCCCTACGCAATAACCCCGTTAAAATTAAAGTCTACGGACTCGAAATTTTATATACAGCGTACTAAGATTTGGGGAAAACGTTGTGATCGGATTTGACGCAGAAATTTGGTTATAAGGGGGGTCAACGTTCAACGAATTTATTTTGAAGAACTCAACACAACTCCTTCGCGAATTGTTGGTCTAAACCCTGAAATTTTGACATGGATCTAACATAATAACGTGATTTTAGCAAAACACAATACATGTTTAAGGGCCATAATAAGGTTCAATGTTTTTAAAAAAATTGACTTCTGCGATCTCTACAAAATTACTAAAGACAATTACTGACCTAAACATTTGAATTTTTACATAAAGGGTATTAAGAGATTTGGCAAGCTTTTTAATCGGTTTGGGTCGAAAATTTGAGTTACTAATATATAAGTGGATTTATGCATGTTTGCCTGTCTGCCTAAAACTTTCGACGAAGACGACGGATTTTACAAAGATTAGAATCGTTTTGAAGTTCGAGCTTTCAGACGACAAATATCGAAAAATTGGCTGACAAACATTAATATCTTGACCTTTAACTTGGCACTTTTCTACAGGCTGGGTCGCTTTATTTCGCCGAAATTTTCGAACGCCATTTTCTCCTTTCGATTGTCTTGCCTTAATTAAAAGCTACGCCACTTCCAGTTTGTTGATGGTTGTAAGAGCAAAGACGTTGTTTTCCCTGTTATTTTTCCTTCTTTACGGTACGGGTTCGAGCCTAATTTCTTACTACCACTTTTTTTTTTTTTTTGCTCAACAGAGGCATCCAACTGTAACAATCCCCATGAAAAATTTTATATTAGCAGGATGTTTTGTACTCACTAAAAGGAAGCTAACAGATGAAAATAATGAGTTCTATGTTGATTTTTTTTTTATAAGCAGAAGCGAATACGGAACTGCTTTTTTTATTTAATTTTTATTTTAATTATTGTATGGTATTAAAAGCCAATATTAGTTATCCTCCATTACTGATGATTAGAGATACCTCTCAAATCTAAGCGCCAGCTCTTAATTAAAATACCATACAAATATTAGCAGTTTTATTAGCAAAACTGCAAATAGAAGATGGAAACCTAAGTGAAAGTAATGAATCAGTGGAATTTTCAATTTAGAAAAAAATATTCCTAAATAAAGTCAATAATAGGAATTTCATCATTTCTTTCCCATCCTTTTATTTTTTTTTAATAATGAAGGAAGATGTCATTAAATACGTCTCTGTTAAAATAATCTATTAATCTAAATCTACGTCTGCAAATGTAATACACCATAAATTGTTTGCTGTTTTTAAATATTTGTTAAGATTCTTATATCGACGAAATTTTAAAATTGTCCAAAAGATTTAACGAATGTATTAATTTAATTTAAGAATATATTAACGAATATACAAGTTTACATTATATAATACTCAATTTTTCTTTTTATATAAAGCTCTTAAAATTATTCAAAATATTTTAGTAATAATATTATTTTATCATGTTTCGTTTGTTTTATCATATATGTAATCTGTCAAGGACAGGGTGTCTATCATTGTTCTGTAAATTACACGTAGATATATATATATATATATATATATATATATATATATATATATATATATATATATATATATATATACGGTGTAGAGTCTACTACATGAATGAACTGAGTATGTCAAAATGGTAGTTAGAGTGAAATAGATAAATGAAGTGAAACGTTTGTAACTTTTCTGGAGTATCTAGTGTGGACATGGAATTTATTTAACTTAATTTATGACGCGTGCATAATGATTAAGAAATAGGATTATGTTGGTACGCAAAACAATATTGTTTTCTCCAATAGCGGTCAATTTTGTTAGACCCTAATTATGACCCCTAAACATTTATTGTTTTGGACTCAAATACAGTTATTATTTAGATCCATGCCCGAGGAATCTATATCTAAGGTTTCAAGTGTTTAGACCAAAAATGGGGTCGGAGGAGTTCGTAGAGTTCTCAAAGGCTAAATCGTTAAACTTTGATCCCTTAATCGCCAAATTTCTGGCCAAAAACACATCACATCGATTTCTCCAAATTTCAGTACCCTGTATATAAAATTTTGAGTCTGTAGCCTAAAAATTGACAGAATTATTGCGTAGAGAAATGTACACAGACACACACATTCACTTTTATATAAATATATATACACACACATATATATATATATATATATATATATATATATTGTTAGTTAGTTGGTTAGTTTGTTATTCAGATAGTTTATTAGTATGTCAGTTAATTAGTTCATCAATATGTATGATATATGGTATGTGGGTCTGATAATATTCTAATTATTTCATATAAGCAAATATCGTCTTTTATTTCCCAAGCTATATCATGCGTTCCTCATCTTTTACTACTGACCGCTTCTACACATTTATTGAGAAAATTCTTCAATTTGCTTTATGCCCTCTGGTTTGCCCTTTAGTTTGCGTTTGAAATTCTCTGATTTATTTCTTTTGTAAGCTGCATTCCGTATTCAATACGAAAGCCACACAGACCACCGCTCATCTCTGCATGACCTCAGGTCTTATGACTCGCGCTTTTTTGAAGTCTTGTGTTTTCTGCTAATCACGTTGAATTGATCGAAATATCAAAACAAATTCACTTTTTTCGATTGGTTAAGGTCAGAGGAACTAGAATAACCCTGGAGGCCTGACACGATGGGTTGTTTTTTTAAAAATAGATAAGCAAAGAATAACAGGCAATGATGACATTCTCTATTAAACTGCACCACTATTTGGATTCATGCACAGCCTTGTCCATAAACACAGGTGTAAGGGAGTTTGATTCGGTTAGGTTTAATTACCGTTTATAACGAGTTCGTTAAATTTATCTTTTTCCTACGGCGAAATTTCGACAGTAATGATGAGAGTATTACAGCATTGACATGAAACGACATTAAGAAAATGTGTTTTACTAATAACAACATTATTTCTTATGAAGAATTGCGCTTTAAATACACTAAGAATACGCCATAAAATATAAATACATGAATATAGAAACGACTGATACCACAAATATATGAACATTCAAGGAATGACGCAAACCTGGCATTGCTTTATATCATTGCACGTTTATATCATAAAAATACAACACAGTCATTTCCCATAATTCATTATTCACTTGCGTATACATGAGTTGGAAATGTTTGAGAGATGTAACAGGTGATTTTATGAAAACAAATATTCATTATTTAATATTTCTCGAGAATTATTCGATTTTGAGACATTAGTTTATGTAAAATAAATTTATGAAAATATTCAACATATGATTGCAGTTGTAAACAGTGCTTAGTATTGCAAGTAATTCAATAAATATACCTAAAGTTTTCTAAACGCCGTGACCCTTCATTTTTTTCCGCCATTTAATTCAAAAGCAATGGCAAAGTATATTGTTGTTCAACATATGTATGTATTATATAAATATTTACTAACTCTTTTGCAGGTATTAGAGTTATGAATCTTTATGAAAGCAACTCCTGAATAGATGTGCGGCAGAAGTTAAAGCGCGTCATTGAATAAAGCTATGTAGAACATGTTGTGCCAAAGAACATTTATCAGCGCCAGTTTGACGTTTAGAAGCCGGGGACTTTGATAAGAGCGCAGTGAACTGATAGATTGGTCGATTCCACAGTGCTGTGAGAGATATAAGTGGCAAAGTGCAATTCGGATATATGCCGCTTCGACGCCAAATTGTGTGTGAAACGGGCATTGTGGATATACATATGCAAAATATAATTCAACAGAACTAATAACCATTTTAAATGCAGACAATGCCATTATCTAGTTTTTATATGTTCGATTTTTATTTATAAAATATGAGACCTGAATTTAAGAAATACCCTCTTGTAATGAACTCTTATTTCGATAAGTTAAATATATAAATACGGTAAATTTTATTCATGATGTTAACATCTCTTAATTGCTACAATTTACATTCTCTATATTAATAATATTCATCGATATTATATTGAGTAAAATGATCCATATTATTTTTCACATAAATACACACACATGCACACACACATATATGTGTGTGGGGGGTGTTTGCGATTGTGTGAGTGCCTGTAGAAAAGTCTGAGTGTGTTCGTTTGTGCTTAGGTTCGCTTATTAAAAAACGCATTAAATGACGAATGTAAACACTTCATTTCCACCAATCATTGAAAGACTGCTTAATAATATTTGTTAGTTTATATGTTAATGGGCGGATATTTCATCGTCCTTAGGCTAAGCGTATACATATAGGTGTTGTATGTTATATTACTTTTTGAGCTCCCTCTCTCTTGTGTATATATATATATATATATATATATATATATATATATATATGTATATATATATATATATATATATATATATATATATATATATATATATAGGAAAAGAGTGGTTGATTTAAAACTATGAGACGGATTATGTAAACCTTAGTTTGAGAACTGAATGAGATGCAGAGCATATAGGTATCTTTAACGAGAGAGTACAGCACAAATTTTACCCAATATAACTTGTTATTTAGAATAGGCCTCCCTCTCCCTCTCTCTCTCTATATATATATATGTATATATATATATATATATATAGTTATATATATATGCATATATATATATAGATATATATATATATATATACAGATATATAAATATTTTGGTTCGAAACCAAAGTGACTATTATATATACTCTCATGATCACCTTACATTATTTAAATTAGGCATAACTATGTTTACTCATAAAATTATTTTTATACGAATTATCCATTGATTGTATTAGGATTATTGCATATTATAAACATTACAATTTCTTTTCCATTTACTCATAATTAACATGATTTTTGACAGATATCTCTTACTGATATATCTATAAAATTGAAAGTATATGTTGATAGATTTCACCCGTTTGAAGCTATAAGGCCTTAGCAAGATACATGCACGTACTCATATCCCGTGCCAGACTTATATGCAAATCGATATTTTTGTTTTAACTCCGATAGTTTTCAATGAACATTCGTGAAACTTTGAACGTTATACGGCAACACTAACATATGCGCAGATGTAAGATTTAAAGCTGATCTGCCCAATAGCGAGCAAACGGAATCCATTTTGGTTACTTGCAGTTTTTTTTTCAGCATACCAACTTCATATGCAAGATGTGACGTAAAGGTGATTTAAGTTAAGCTGAGAAGTCTAAAATTGTTCAAAGGCGCCATAATAAGATTTCTACCTTAGAAATAGCCAAGCAATTACATCGTGGTCATCGTATAATCAAAAATATTGTACTAACCCTCAACTTTGCAACGGGCGTACTGAAAAAGTGGAGATTAATAAGAAATCATATCGGTCACGCCGAACAATGAGCAAGGTAAAGAGAGTAGTTCGCCGTAACTCATTTAAAACGTGTCCTTCGGGCCGGGATCAAAATGTAGTATCTGTTCTGCAGATGCCTCACTTAAGGCGATTTTACCAGTCAATGGAGGGGATCCCCTCTATACTGGGACAATTATTATTTTTGGTAACCAGAGTTCCCACTTTTTGCCTACTTTTAGGGGATCTGGTTTTTACTCCACATTAAAAACGGCCTTGTGCCTAATTTGTTTGGTGGGGAAGCAAATTAATACAGCCAACTTGTTTTAGAAAAAGTTGGTGTTCCTAGTGTGCCCACATACACTCGTTGCCGTATCCTGAGGACGATTGCAAAATTGAGAAAGTCAGAGGTCTGCCCTCAAATGGTATTTCCAAGAGAAAAAGGATGGTGTGGGCAAGAGATCGCCTGAAGGTTAATTTTCAAACTGTTTTGTTCACCGATGACTGTTGAGCGACCCTTGATATTAGATGGGTTTAGGGAGGACGGTACCATAATTGGGGTCTAAATCCCCAAATGATCAGTCATCAACAAGGAGGTGGTGGTGATATTCTGGGCTGTAATTATTGGCAATATGCTTGTAGTACTGTTCAGAGTCGCAGATGGAGTATAAATTACCGCCAAAGTCCACATGTGCGTCATTAAGTAATACTTGAATCCCTGGCACTAGAAGGAGAATTTGGCATTCTAGAAAAGGATTGTATTCATGTATTATAATCTAGGGTGTCATTCTGCAAGGACAGTCAATGAATATTTGGGGAGAGTTTTTGCCAGACGTGGGAAAATAATACTATGGCCAGCCTGTTCTCCAGAATTAAATCCCATCAAAATCTGTGGAGCATCTTGAAACAAAATATTTACTCTGAAGATAGGCAGTACAACTCCAAGTATGACCTCTGGAATACTATTCTGACTGCTGCCAAAGATATTTCATCAGATAAAATTTAAAGTTTTACATCTTCAATGGACCAAAGGTGTTTTGCTCTTGTCAAATAAAATGGCAATTATATAAGATGTTGATTGTACTATGAAACCATATTCAAGTTGTTTGTTCTTTATTATTGTTGTTCTCAATTAAGAAATTCCTAAAATAACCAATGTTTTGACGATCATTTAGCCGTTCGTCCTACTACAGCATTGGTGTGCATATAAAGTTGACACGCTGAAAAAAATGCAAACCCCCCAAATTGCTGCCAATTGCTTATTACTGTGCAGATTAGCTTAAAATGTTAGATCAGCGCATGTGTTATTGTGCTATATAACGTGCAAAATTTCACAAATTCTCATTGAAAACTATCGGAATTAGAAGCCAAATATCGATTTGCATATAATTCTGGGGTATGGTTACTATATATGTTGCTCTCTTCAATGGAAATGTGCAAGTCTTGGGTCGGATGAGCAGGTCTACATGATCTTTGGACAAAATATTAAATAGTGCGTTAGTTAATTTTCCTTTTTCATCCATTTTACTTCATTTCAGGGCTGTTCAAATGCACCACTTCCCTAGCAGCACCATGCCCAAGTCCACGTGTTTTTACATTAATGATCAGCATAGAGATTGGTGTGATTTCTCAAGTTATACAGAGTGAGATCTAGGTAACTCTCAAATATGAAAAATGAGAACATGTTGGGATTCTTCTACCGCTCCAGTAGGTATCTCGCGGCTAATGCAATTGGATGTTTGTATAAGAGCTAAGTGCGTCCAATGATGAAGTACTGTTCACATAATTGGGCGGGAGCTGCGAGTGACAGTGTTCAAAGTAGACTTCGTAGCTTAGTGGGATGCCCTTTTATCTACCCTCCAACCTCTTTCCCACAGAAAGGTTGTGAGCTTTTCTCTGCTTTATCAATATTTCCATGACAATGCTTATCTAAGCTCCAATCTATTGCCCCCTTCGCCTTACTTTCACGATAAAACCCCCTCTAACTGAAACCAGTGGCAATAATGTTCCCCACTCTTTATCAGTGCCTTAACTAAAACGGAGATTCCATGAAAAGAACTTTTTTAGTACTGCGCGCCTATGGATCTCTCTTCCAGTTGTTTGTTTTCCAGCTGACTACAATTTAGTTGTTTTTAAGTCCAACGTAAACAAATCCTTGATGAACCGTTCTCTTACATAATTCAATTTACCCAATTTCCTCTACTAACGATGACTTCGAAATAATCCCAATGACTATTGTACACTCAATAACCTTTATCTTCGATTGCCCTCCGGACCCTCATAAGTTGAAACCTATTTGTAAAAAAAAAAAAAAAAAATTCTATTCTGTTACACAGACACAATGTCCCTGAGTAGCTGTCAAAATCCTGAAGATCAGCATGGTTCTCTCCAAGATCGCATCCTTTTTATAGTATCCAAGAGCCTCGTGACAAATGGCCGAGTTAAATAGTAAACGCAGGCAATACAGTATCAGTATCATTAGACACCACCCTTAAATCGAGACACTATATTGACATACCGCCAAAACGACAACGTAATACATAAGCCCTTACTGGAAAGCCATCAGAGAACATAGCAAATGTGCTCCATGGATAAATATAATTTTTCTTCATGCTGCGCTGTGGCCCAATGCGATAACCACACTGTGAAAATGTGGCATGTAAGCATATGCTCCCACATGGAAGTATCATTAGAACGCCTACTGTTTTCGGTGTTTTTTCTCGGATAGTGCCGTTGCAATTTGAGAAATATAATATGCATTACGCCTGTTTTTATTTCATAAATCAAGTACAAATAGGAAAACAATATAAATAGTAGAAATCATTGTAACACACCCAAAAGTAATATAACCTGGGACCGCATAGAATCGTAGATGATAGGAACTCATTATTTTTATAACATTCATAATAGGGTATGGAAAAAGGACTATCTAACGACAAAAAGGTGGCATTCAGATAATAAAAAAACGGAACTTCCAGCTCCAACATTCTCCTCAAATTGGAATGTAAGCCCAAGAAATAATTATATTCATAATATAAGTATACGGACTAAAACCGCACTCGATAATTTGAAAATGAATTAACCTTATGTAAAAATTATAATATAAAAAACATATACATTTCTTGTAATTGTTACAATTTAATTCCTGCTATATTAAAAAAGATATACTGGATGTAGCACGACTTAACACCTCGCAAACACTACAAGAAATGCTTTTCTAAATATTAATTTCACAATATATAGAATACAGCCTCTGTGTAACCGATGAACAAACATTATGTTTAAGGAATTTACTCGTTTAATTATCGCCTTGTAAGTCCTCTACTCAACTAAATTATTTGAGACATTAATCACTCAACCACTACTGTGTAACTTAACGAAAGCTAATTTTCTCTCTGACCAACAGTGTAGAATTAGTCAATTTCGTTCCATTTTATATATATTAAAGGTAATTTTTAATAGCATATCATACATTAGAAAAGGCAGGGAAGGTTAAGGTTGTGGACTTTGTAATGACGAAAGTTTTTGACAGCTTATGGTATGTAGTGTTATTAATGAAATGATATTGTGTACCTATGGTAAAAATAATTGGATTCTTAGATACTAGACCCACCCAAGTTATAGTTCATGTACTTCCAACAAAACAAGATGAAATTAATGGGCGAGTGTCTCAAGAATCAGTCCTAGAACAACAAAAACTTACTGATATTCATAAACGACCTCTCTAATAGTATTGTGTCTGAGATTGGTATATTTTTTATGATAAAATATATGAACGAGTGAAAAAACACAGAGGCACACACATTTTAAATAATGACAGAATCCTGAAGAATGGAATCTAGATCGTAGTGAGAATGGGGTGGTAAAGGAAGGGTACACTTTCACACAATAATATTAGGTTGCTCTCTTGGAACAATTGAAGTACACGTTACTAACTACAGATTTTAATGTATAATAACATGTTACCTAAACTCTACAAACGCCTCTGCTTTACGCAATATGAACTGCTACCAATAAAGTATGATAATGCAATAGTTGCTGTAAGTGATTCGAGTTTTCTCCATCGTGGCAGAAGTTTGCTAACAACTGAACGTATCTTGTTTTTCTAGAAAATCACCATTCAGGTTTACATAGAGCATTATGTTGAGATTTGGACTGGTGAATTTACTTCTAATCTCTTCAAATTCGGTAATGACCAAGGAAGTTTAACACCTATCTTATCGCCGTAAGGTTGCATTTCCATGCTTGTTTTTTTCTTATTTTTACTGAATGTGACCTTGAGAATTAATCGTACTTGTGCCCCTTCCCGGCGTAAAAACCTACGACAAACTCGCTTATCCAAAAATACATCACCTTCACGTTAAAGATCGTTAAATGCCTAAGCGGATTATGTAGAAATAGCGTTGAATATCGTTTATTTGGTATGTAGGCCATAATGATAATTCAAACCAAATATAATAAATCCAAAACAATGCAAGATGTAATATAAGGTGCATACTAATTTCATTACATTCGTGTCTACATCTCTGACTTATATTCACCGAAATGTTAAGGTATTGGAAATCACATAATCCAAAATTATAAATTCTGGCAAAACTTACTTGATCCAAGCGTACATATTTTACACGCGAATAAGTAGATATTAAAAGGCTTACAAATAATACAACAATTTTAAAATACATATAAATGTGTCTAACCTTAGAGTTCAAATATTGTAATAATTTTAGTTAATCAATGGTTTCTGTAAAATAGTATTTTTACGCTTTGCTAAGTTCTGTTTGATTTGTTGGCTGTATACTAAGAACATTGTTGATTTTACAATTACTTTCCATTTTGCTTTTCTACGAAAATTGTGAGCTTGCAAAAATTTTATTTGAAAAACAATAGTTTTAATTAAAATATTGCTGTTTTAAAATATTTGTTATACAAGCATCACATTTTCCTATCCCTACCCTGTCAGGATTGTTGCTTTTGTAAAAGTATTCTTTTTTTCCTAGAATTTGGCCTACTCTACATTTTATTTTTTTATTTTATTGTAATTATTTTAAATATTTCTTAACTGTGTTTTACACTTTGTGTTCATGTATCTCTTGTCCTTTATATGGACTTTTAAATTAGATGCTATACTTATCTTGGAATTAAAAAAAAAATTAATCCGAAATAAACGGTAATATATTGGCAGATAGAACCGCGTGAAAAGTGCACGATGTTAGAAAAATCGATCATTTTTTCATAATATGCAGCATGTATATAGTTTGTTAAATAAATTAATTCCACTAAAAATTTTACATTTTACATACTGATGTAAGAGATATTTAGGCAAACAATTGTTCTGGCTAATGATTTTCAATTCCAACACTATTATTTAACAAACATAAATTATTAAAATTAAAACGGTTATAAATACTAAAAAGTATATAGAAAGTGTTTTAAATGTAATGAACAATTGCATATGATATTAGTTTAATTTTTAGGCGGGTTTTTCATTCAAATATACATTTTGTAGCATGAATGCAAGAAGTGTTTTATTCGAGAAAGGTTCATAATAAAACAATAGAGTAATTAATTTTTATGTCATAATGTTTTATTACCAATAACTTTGATTTTAATATGATGAATAATTGTAAACAGACTTCAATCCGCTACTTACATCATCTGTTGTTCTTATATAACCCACACTCTTGACATCATTGTAGACAAGTGGCATTCGCCTTGTTGAATTGAATTATTCTTCTCGTTTTGTAATATGATCCTTTTTCATAGAACATTTAGAGAATGACCCATTACTTATTTGAGCGAGTTAGATACAAAGGCTTTGATTTTTATTAGTTCACGCATTGAATATTACAACTCAAATTCAGTCTACAAATTCAATAAAATGTGTGATTCCTATAACCAGATTTTATTCGTGTAAGATATTATATGAAGAAAAGTTCGTTCAAGAATAATCAACCAACGAAGGAAGACAGACACAGAACCCGACGTTATGGAAATGATGTGTCAAGTATATTGCACAGTCGTCTGAAACCAATCGATAATTGTATAAAATATCATCCCTTCAATCGTTCGTCGTATGTAGTTCCCTTTGGCGCAATTCTATTCCTCCTTGCCGGACGGCAGAATTATCTTGAAATTAGATTTCAACTTGCTGAAATTGTCGTCATCGTTGATTCGATTTCAGAGATTACTCTTAACACTTCATGTTCTATCTTAATCCTCTATCTTATTCGACCGTTAATCTGTTCATTTGCTTAATCCTTTTCCTGTATTAATTAGAAGAATTAAGTTTTGATTTATTTATATGGGCATGTTTCATAATTTATATATTCTTACACAATTTACATATAGAAGATTTCCAATAATCTACATATTAGAAATATTATAGCAATTATGAACTCATACTCACCTTAGATCCCATTAAATTTAACATAATTATACGCACATGATCATAATATATTTATTCTAAATAATTTGGAAATGATGCTACCATTTAAATAAATACAAATGGTATCTGATCTTCCTGAATTTTCCTAACATCTGAAACTGAACACATATACGCATGCAATACACTAGTTGAAACAGTAATATATTCTATTTTTTACATGTAATAATATGCAACAATATATTGCATTTGAAATGAACAATTATTTTCATTTTCTATAATCAATGAATAAATAACAGCAAATATGTGTCTTTCATCCCGTGAGTAATATTATGAAACTGTGAAAATAATAATGTAATCAACTATATAAATATATATATATATATATATATATATATATATATATATATATATATATATATATATATATCAGCGTTCATAAAAATAATGTAGAATTGCAAACAAAGAAATCCAAATCTAAGAAACATATTCACTATTTTTTAACCAAAGAACACTCAAGAGAATTATGCACATATAATCCAATTATTAAGAAAAGCATTCATGTGAGAACTTGTATCGGTGCTTATTTTTCGGACAATATACTTTTTTCCGTTCAAATTTTACCATGACAAAATTGTCAAAACGTAGGAACTACACTACATACACAAATGAATTTGCGTATTTTTACTTTGAGAATCAATACTCACATATTATTATTCGCTCGATTTATTAAGCAAGATTTATAACGAAGATTCGCAGATATGAAAATGCTAATGAAAATAGGCGGTTATTGAGTTTGGGACAATGTGTTATCATCACACTCGATATTTATGTTTTTAATTATACGTAGATTACGAGCTCTCGCATTGATAATATTAATAACATACAAGAGTAAGCCACTGGGATTCCGGAATTTACATGAAAATATTTATGCGAGAACAGGGCCACTTCTTTAGAATAGTGTCTTCCACATGTATGACATACTTGTAAATATTTGCGTTATGTTACCTTACACCTCGTTAAACATATTTATTTATTACGAAAAAAACAACCGATGTTAAAGGATATAATTTAAACATTCAAATAAACAAATGCTGTTTATGTAAGTTCCGTTACGACATATTGTTCGCGTGGATTTCACGTTTTTTGTTGTTTTCTTTTTTTGCCTTTTGTGTATGTTTATGTGACGGTTTGTTAAGTAAAATGTAACGAATTTTATTGATTATAACAAAAATTAGAAAGAGAAAGGACATATTTTCTCAAAGTATACACATTTTTTTATCGTTTAAAGTCCCAGAAATGAGCTATAATATGTACAATGTTATACCACTATCACTATTATAGCTGAAATACAATGCCTATGTAATTGCTTAATATTTATGATGACGATTATCCATTAATATGAGAACACTGATGTGTTAAACACACGTTTAAAAAGTATTTTTTTCAATCAGATTTGTTAAAGCAGATCTATAGATTCATATCTTTAGTGTAATGGTGTTGGCAATTTGTGTGTAACTTGCGACTATTGCACTTATTTTCAATAACAAATGCAGGTGTTCATACCTAATACATGTGAAAAAGACACTCTTCTATAAAATAACCGTCAAGTGATTGCTCTATGATTACGTTTGTATTAACGAAGACACACGAGAATACGTTCACAAGGAGCTATCTGCTATGTATTCAATTAAAGACGGTAGCAATTTATTTATTTATTAAACTTGAAGTTTAGCGCAACGGAAAGACATGTGCGGAGTAACACACACTGAGATTATCAATTTTCTAGAACATTGGTGTTGCCTGCTGACACGACTTCAATGTGGAGACTGATCTTAAATGCATTCATCTCCAAACATGACGTAAATGTCCCGTTAATATACGCGATTCAGTATATATCATTTACTGAAATTTTAAGCCACTCATTTTTTAAAACATTTTGGCCTAATCTCTTTTAAAGATCTGAGTTATTACGCATTCAGTGTGGTCCTCATTTCTAATCACACCAGGTAAATATTGATGAGACTAACCCAGGCATTGGCATAAACTCTTTTAAATTGTATAAACAGACGAAGATAGGTCGATTGGTGTCGATGTGTACGTGTAGATAATAGTACGCTATATTTATGTCGTTCAGCGACTGTATTTTTCTGTATTTTAATAATTCTCAATAGAAGTAATTTTTCTCGACCACTAACCTGTCCGTCGCATCTTTCTAACAATTTCGGCTAACGCCGCTAATGTTTAAATATAGATAAGGCTTAATGTAGAATCGACTGAATAGAGTAATAAAATATTTAAAAATATTTCCATGTTAAAATCATAATGACCCGTCAAATATTCATTAGAAATGAGAGGCATTTAACTGCCTACCAACAGATATCATACCACTTTTGAAACAGTAGATATATTTAGGTAAGATTCTCCCTTAATGACATATATAATCAAGAAATTGCAAAGGTGTATATAAGGGCAGTCAATCGAAAAGTTGAAATGTCCTTCTTAATTATCTGGCGAAAACAGCGAACACCATCTTGTACAAAAGTGTCCAATTTGGGGGGAGGAAATTAATGCTTTAACTAAGTTTTCGAAATTTGTCATCCAGCTAGTCGGGCTTCAAAATGATACCGATGTTGTGATAACCCGTCGCGACTGTCGAGAGTTTTAGGAAGACATACAAACATACATGAACACATACATTTAAACAGGCAGAAAAACACAAAAATTTTGTTTTTCACAAAACAGAAAAAAAAAAACTATAATGATTTAGATTCCAACTAGGACGGGGGAAAACATAGTAAGTTATGAAGCTAACGTAATAAGATCCCATTACTTGTTTCCATTTAATGTAATAGAAACGCACATAGAAAATAAAGTAAAAAAGTGCGGGAACTATATCGTTTACGAAAAAAGATTATACAGGTTTGCGCCAATTATTGAAACTTAAAAATCTATGACAATATGTACAATTCTATTTACAACGATGAGACAATATGCAATTACCTGCCTTAAGATTAAATCATTTAAATGAGTATTTTTACTTGGCCGTCTTCGTCCACTCTTTTCTACTCTTTTATTATTTCTCCAGCTAGTTTACACGCTAAGACTATTCTGTAACTAATTTTACACGGCAAATATACATACTTATATTTATATTGTACTCCCGATTTTAATTATACATATTTATAAATATATAATACTATAAATTATTTGAATACAGTGACGAACATAAAAAATATTGTAAAGTATAATTTAGCCTTTATTTGTTATATACGTATATATATATATATATATATATATATATATATATATATACACATATATATATACGTACATATATATGCATATATATATACATACATATATACGTACATATATATATGCATATATATATATATATATATGCATATATATATATTATTAGATATTACAATTGATTTGGAAAAAAATCTACCTTCTACATTGCTTAAAGAAAGAACTTAAAAATTACAATTCAACACGCGTGTCCTCGCATTCCCGCATTATCGTCTAAATGTTGAAGTTAGATACATGAAAAAATTACAAAATAATAGAACTGCGTTGAATTTCATGTGATATATTTGTAAGCATATGGATGCACGCCTAAATATTAATACCTTTCTACTTCAAACAGTAATTAAAAAATAATAATCATGGGATGTTTCTACAAAACTACAAGTTATATACTATTATTTTTGCTGTACATATAAATAGGCTTAGCTGATTGAGCAAGTAAAAATTATGCGTTTTACTTTGACTCGAACATCTAACATTCTTATTTATTTAAAAAACAAAATATTTAAAGATAAAATTAAAAAAAGAATGTTACATAGAATACACTTCCTTTTTAAATTTTTGAGGTTTGGTAAATGTTGTTCATCTTTTCTTGCCCTACAGAAAAGAGACATTAAAAAGAATCTCGATACAATTATTTTAATAGTGAAATGTGTTACGATAATAACGATAACTTATGATGTGTTATGCATATTCGAAAAGGAATATTATGCTGCAAGGATGAAAATTATAAATACATACTTCTATATCTTATTAGCAACGGTGTCGATAAAGTTTGTTTATTAATTATGTTTGTCTTGCAATAAAATAGGGTGTGTACGCTTAAAAACACAATAAACTAAAGAAACAAAACATCTAACTCGAAGGCTGGGCCCAACTCTATTTCTGATCTACATTAATAATCTTTCAAATCACATACTTACGTCATTCGTTTACATTTATGCTGATGACACTAGTATCTACGGTAGGATATCTAAAATCGTAAACGAGAAAGTTATTTCCGATTCTCTCTCCTGTTATCTTGAGCAAGTGATGCACTGGGGAAAGAGGTGCCTTGTTACTTTTGATGCATATAAAACCAAGCTTTTTCTTTACACCATCACGGCTCTGATCCCCATCTCACCTCACTTGAATTGAATGGATCTCATCATCGGGAGGCCTCATGTTTTGACAGACTTCTGGGCTTAACCTTTACTCCTGATCTTAAATGAACACATATATTAAATTCGTTGCAAAGGCCGCTAGAAAAACGGTGGGATCCTTCTATGTATCCAGTAGATATCTCACTGCTGATGCAATTCTCTATCTATATAAGAGCCAAGTACGTCCAATGATTGAGTACTGCTGCCATATCTGGACAGGAGTTCAAAATAGACTTCGTAGCCTCGTAGGTGATATCCTTTTCTCCTCCCTGCAACTTCTTTCTCACAGAAGAGATGCCGCGAGTTTGACTTTTCCTGATCGTTGTTTTCATGGCTAGTCCTTGTCTAGGCCCCACTCTATTCCCCCCTCGCCAAACATTCACAGGAAACACCCTCTAGGATTAACCACTATCAAAAATTCCCCCACCCTTTATCTGCGTCTAAACCTAAATGTAGATTCCATGAACAAAGTTATTTCTTTGAACTACACGCCTATATCATTGTCTGCCGTTTTCCTGCTTTCCAGCTGACTACATACGGTTGTCTTCACGTCTAACGTAAACATGTGTTTAATGAGCCGTTCCATATAAGTTAAAAAAATTACCGAATTTCCATTATTAACGATCATTTTATTGTCCAATTGTCTACTGTACACTCTTTAACACTGCTCCTCGAGTAGGTTCTTGGACTTGATAAGTGATGATGCTGTTGAAAAACAAAAATAAAATATACAACAATTAGAAAAATGTGATAATCAGCGGTTACATGTACAAAATACCGTGTCAATTTGACGTCAATAGTTATTATGCCTAACAGCTTTGTACATTTTAAGATTATCTGAAAAAAAGTAATAATAATAATTTTTGTAGAAGGAGGCGGTTTTATAATCGAATCGGCTATAGATATTTAAGTGCACCAGATACTGTTAGATTTAATGACCAGTAACTAGGGCTATGACAACTGCATATTATTTTCATTGTTTTGGCTCTCGAGTATATATCTAACACAGTTATGCACATATAATCAACCGAGCACCATATCAGTCTATATAAAAGCATTGAAGATATCAACGGATACACATTCAAGATAAAAAAATAAAAGGAATATGCTGTAGTCCTAGCCCTACGAATGACTAATAACGAGTCTTAGTCATATCGATATTTCTTTTACCTCTCTTTATTTTACAACTCTACGAGTGTGTATATATGTGGATGTGTGTGCATTTCCTTACGCAATATCTCTGTAAATTTCTAGCCTACAGACTCGATATTTTATATGCAGGGAACTGATATTTGGGAAAATCTTTGTGAATCATTTTAAGCCAGAAATATATCTGTTAAGGTGTAAAATTTCAACGATTTGACCTTTGAGAACTCTACCATCTCCTCCGACAATTTTGGGAATAAACAATTGAAATTTGAGATATAGGTACCTTGGAGATAGATCTGACTTAATGACTATATTTGAGCCCAAAACAATAAATGTTTGGGGGACATAATAGGAGTAAAACTTTAAACAAAAATAGACCTCTGCGGTCTCTACCAGATTACTCAGACAATTTCCGGCCTAAACATTTGAAATTTTACGTAAAGTGTATCCAGAGATAGGGATAGATTTTTAATCAGATTGGGTCGAAAACATTGTAAACACAAAATTTATGTCTACATACATATTTTTGTTTATTCTGTCTATCTATCTATCTATCTATCTATCTATATATATATATATATATATATATATATATATATATATATAAAATGAACGTGTCTGCGTGTGTCTGTGTGTCTGTGTCCATGTGTGTACATTTCCCAACGCAATACCTTTGTCAATTTTAACTCTACAGACTGGAGACTTGATATACAGGGTACTTAGATTTTAGGAAATTTGTGTAGTTTGATTTCGGGCTGAGATTTCGCTATTAAGGAGTCAAAGTCCAACGATTTTACGTTTGAGAACTCTACCAAACTCCCTCGGAAATTATTCCGTCTAAACACTTGAAATTAGTGGATCAAACGTAATAATTTGATTTACGCCCAAACGAATAAATTTCAGTGGTCATAATAGGGGTGAAAGTTTATAAAATTGACCTCTGCGCTCTCTACCGCATTACTCAGACACTTTCTGATCTAAACATTTGAAATTTTACATAAAGGTTATTCAAAGATAGAGCAAGGTTTTTAATCTGTTTGAGTCGAAAATTGTTAGTAACCTATATATATATATATATATATATATATATATATATATATATATATATATATATATCCGGATGCGTATATATGCCTGTCAGCGTGAAGTAAATTATGCGGCTTTTTTATATCTGTCTTTTTTATATATCTAGAGCCGTTCAACTACAATAAGCAAGCTTCTTAAAGAATATATACTTTCGGCCTATATTCAATAATTTAAAGAGAACACTTCCGGATCTAGTCCGTACCATAGGAACATGATGGGCGAATTACGACTGTTCTCCTATTATCTTTTTAAAAGCTCTGCTCTACAACATCAACGCCATAATTTTCTGCGAGATAACATCGTGAAAAGAGTCATAATTCTTCGAATATTAATCTTCCTAATTGGTTTACTTTCGGGAGCTGGCTTATGTTCAGCTATGGGAAGTTGCCAAAACCATGAATTTATAGCGTCATAAAGGACAGGGCTCTGACATTCTGAAAGAGAATGATGACACGCTGCAAAATTATATGATGAAATATACGTCGCGAGATGTTAATGTCGAATCGAACTAGGGAAGCTTATAGGAAAATAACTTGTGAAAATCCTGATGTAATTATTGAGTGCGTTCCGTTAAAATTCGATAAATTTTCGGACGACATTTAAAAACAGTTATATAAAATCACAGCCACATATGTGAATAATAAAACTATTATTTTATTAAATAATATTTTATTAGAATGCATTCAATTCGCGGTTCTTCCTTCAATATTCTTAATACAAACGCATTACTGATATGATATCTGCTCAATATCCACATATATAATCTATAATTTTTTTGCTGTTGTTCAATCTAGAAGTGGGTTTCACAAAATGATAGTTTAAATATGTTATGGTTAAGCAAATTACACATAATCGTCGTTAAAAAATACAATCAATTCCTATTTTCTACTTGAAAAAAAAACTCTTAAAAATAGAGAACACGCAATTCAGATGTTGAATTTGGTCCATTAATGTATTATAAAGAAGTGCATAGTAATATACACTCTTAAGCTAGGATTCCAACTATTTCAATCAACACAGCACTCTTTTAAGCCTTCGCCTTTATACAGTGTGCATAATATATAAGTAAGTAAAGATATACTTAACTTGTTTCTTATAAGTGATCATTAACAAGAGGATATAAAGGTACATAAAAGATTAGACTAGCACACACAAACAGGGAGAAGCGGGTATTTACCAGTTACATGATATAACATATTGTTATAGTTCGACAAGGGGCGTTTCTAAAGTAAATACTAGTTTTTAACTAAACCTGTTATATTTATCGACGAGAATGATATGAAAATGATCTATTTTTTCTGTTATAAAATTTATAATTCTAAATCGTAATCATTTTTTTAGCAACGTATCGGAAGCGATTCCCTATGCATGAGCATCTGAAGCGCGATGTGTCAATCATATCACTATAATCGACGAACCCTTCACTACCTACACTGACATTAACTGACCTGTCTTCGGGGAGTTTGTATGGTTTCCTAGTCGTTGATTGTTCAATTATTTCTGTGTGGAGGAAATCAACGTTTCACGTCACTCTCAATCGCACGTTAATTACAAGGGTTTCTTAACTAGAGTTTAACTTTCTGAATATGGGCCGCAGAGGTTTGATACGTTCAACTCACGTATGCAATTGTTCAATTATAACAACAAGAAAACGTGTGATTCCTTATAAATGTATTGATGTAGCATAAAACAATACGAGCCATGAATCGTGCGGCGTCATTCATATAAGGTGAACAATTGTTCAATGACAAAAACTTAAAATAGCGGGACATATGAAAATTCCCCAGCAGACTATTTCATATGTGATATATTGATATGGGTATTCTGTGAGCATAAATAGAGGGGCCTTGATAATATGGCAGCCATTTCATTCAATATGTTAAAATGGTAATCGAAGAAAGTAAGGAGGAACTGCGTAGCCCGCACGTAAAATACGTTTATACGTAGATATATATATATATATATATATATATATATATATATATATATATATATACATATATACATACATATATACATATATATATATATATATATATATATATATATATATGTGCGTGGGGTTGATATGTGCGTGTATGTGTGTGTGTGTGGGTGTGTGTGTGTACTAGTAGTTTATTCCGGCTTGGCTCGGGCCCTATGTACCGTTCTTAACTTTATGTGCATATATATATATATATATATATATATATATATATATATATATATATATATATATAAAGTTTGTACTCATGCACATGTGACTTACATCTAATATTTCAAGTTTTTACCTCCAAAACTTATATATATATCGTTTTATAATAATGAAGTTAATTTTTTATCTATTCGTATACATTATAAAGTTGCGATTTTTAAACATAATTATATGATTAAGATACTTTAATGGAAGCCGAAACCCAAACGTATGCAAAATATATGCATCTGCTCGTAACATAGGTTTTCTGAGCGATAATCGAAAGTGAAACCAAAACTTATCAAGAATTCTTGGTAAAAGTATTTATTACAACAAATAAAAGGGCATATTAAACGAAATTCACTCAGAAGAAAATATGTAAGCGTGACACACAAAATAACACACGCACTTTCCTATTAATATATCGATTATTTGGGAAACCTTTTTCGACTGTTTGGTTCTTGCATTTAATGAGCAATGATTCTGGTATCAGGGAAAGGTTATTTGTTGGGGGTCATTATCCAGCCCCTTAGTACTTATTATTGTCATTTGTAGCCTTGACATCTACTTATTTTGTTACAGAAAGAAGAGTCTTGCCATTTAGAGACACCAACATAACGTTGACTTACTTATAAAGCAATATTACTCTTATGTCCCTACATGCAGCTATATAGGATAAGATCTGTAACGGTAAATGTTCGTTTGTCAGTTATACTATATCAACAGATCTAACGGTTATTTAATTCAAATAAGGTATTTTTAAGAACATAAACACATTATGTAAGGTCAACCTTCACGTGTAATTAGAACAATTTTCCTTTATGTCTATAAAGTATCTGAATATATTATAACCTGAGAAAGAATCATTGTTTTTTCATAAATGCGTGTTCGTTTCATAAATCATAAATACGACTATTTTATCTAAAATTATACTTTATAAAGTGTTGAACATTTTAATGAAGATCATATGCCATTTTGATTTTAAGTTATTTGCTTATACAGGGTGACCAAAAAAAAACAAAAGCTAAATGTAGGCAACTAGAACATATGCTGTAGACCGGAGAAAAAAAAAGGCCAACTACTCTAGTGTTTGATGTGATGGTTTGAATATGATAAACAAGTCATGACAAAATTTTCATTTCATCCGGACAGAAACGGAGGCTAATTAGAGTTGGGACCCGTTCTTTTTGGGGTCAGTCTGTATAATCTTCCGTTTTATTATGTTTGTAAAAATATCACCGTAAAAAAGCATTTTAAATACTTGTTTGTTCTGATAATATCGTCCAGATAATAATTCTGAGATCAGTGTTCTTGGATATGTCCTTTCTTGTCAAAATTGTATATTTACACGCATTACATTGTATCTTCGAATACGGAACTGCCATATTTTTATATGATACTAGCTTAACAGGCAATATCTGCCATTTGCCGCGCAGGTGATATATGTTTATAAAATATTATTATTATTTGTGTACTTCTGAAGTGTGACTCTTTATTAATACGCCCTCATCATACAAATATATATGCATGAGGTTGCCAAACTAATCAAGAACCTTGATTCTAGTAAAGCAACTGGCCCTGACGGCATCCCAATTATAGTGTTAAAGAATCTTCAACCAGAACTTGCCCCCATACTTACGAAACTGTTTAAGCGTTGCCTTAAGGAGCAGTGGTTTCCAACACCATGAAAAACCTCATCAGTATGCCCTGTGTTTAAAAATTCAGGCGATAAGTCCTCTCCCTCTCAGGACAGACCTACAAGTCTCCTGTGTGTCATGAGTAAGTTGCTGGAATCCATACTAAATAGAGAAATAGCAACCACCTCAGCAAAAATAACCTCCTTAGTGACTCGCAATATGGTTTACGTTCTGCAAGATCTACTACAGATGTGCTAACGGTTATATCTCATAGGATTAGCGAATCTATCGACAAAGGCTACGTTTCTAGGTCAATTGCACTTGACATATCGAAGGCCATCGACAAGGTATGGCATAAAGGCCTACTTCACAAGATTTCCAGCTACGGTATAACTGGAAATGTGTTCTCTATCATGAAATCCTTTTCTCTCTGGTAGGATCATAAGAGTAATGGTCGATGGATAAAATCAGAGACCTGCGGTATTAATGCTGGAGTCCATCAGGGGTCCATCCTGGACCCAACTCTCTTCCTGATCTACATCAATGATCTCCCTAAACATACTTAAATCATTCGTTGACATCTATGCTGATGACTCGACCATCTACGACAACAGATCAAAGGCTGTAAATGACAAAGTTGTTTCTGATTCTCTCTCCTCTGATGTCGAGCGCGTGGTTCAGTGGGGGAAGAAGTGTCAGGCATTTTTAATGCATCTAAAACCAAACTCCTATCCTTGCATCGTCAACGTTCTGATCCCAATCTTGCATAAACTGAAATGGATGCGTCTTGTCGAGGAGAAGCCCCATGTTTTTACAAACTTCTGGGTGTGTCCTTTACTCCTGATCTGAAATGGAACAAGTGCATCAGGTCTTTTGCCAAGGTCGATGGAAGAATGGTGGGATCCTTCTACCCTCCAGAAGATATCTCACGATTTATGCAATTCTATATGTATATAACAGCCAAATACGCCCAAGAATAGAATACTGCTGCCATATCTCGGCAGGAGCTGCTAAAAACCTATCCTGCCTTGACAGAGTACAAAATTGACTTCGGTGCTTAGTGTGGGATGCCCTTTTCACTTCCCGGCAACCTCTCTCCCATAGAAGAGACGTTGCGAGCCTATCTTTGTTTTATCGTTATTTCCATTGCGAATGCTCGTCTGAACTCCAATCTCTGGCACCCTCTCGCCAATCTTTTACGAAAACCATCAGTCTAGCTGAAACTACTGTCAAAAGTTTTCGCCACTCTTTATCTGTGCCTGAATGAAAATGTAGATTCCATGAACAAAGCTTCTTTCCTAGATCTGCACGCCTGTGGAACTCTGTTCCGTCCGCCTGCTTCCAACCTGACTAGGACCTGAATGTCTTCAAGTCCAACGTAAACAACTTCCGGATTAACGGCCCCCTTAAGTAGACCCTTTTATTAAATCCCCACACTAACGTACTGCACATGCAATAACCCTTATCCTTGAGTGTCTTCCGAGCCTTGATAAGTGGTGACCACCTTGCAAAAAAAAGATTGCGCAAAATAGAGTTTCATTCCCGTTCAAATTGTATTAATTGTATTTTAGTTTCATATCCTATAATTCATTTTTTTAACTAAACTCCCATTGTTTTTAATTGATACTTCACACTTGGGCTCTGCTATTAGTAAATAATGTTTGCGTAGTATATATCTGATAAAACCTTTTCATACCTACCAATTGACAAAAGAAGGTAATTGTTATAGTCGTATGTAAATACTTATATCGGTACACGTAACAAGGGCATGCATATTATATAATCTCTTATTTAATAAAACACATTTCCATAATACTCTTAGAGGTGTTATATAAAGAAGCTTTTGCTTTTTTAAAAAACTAAAAACGTTTAAAAGCTACCAAGACGAAATGGTGCATCAAAATGACTAAGGGCGTTTAATTAATAATTATGTTTCTATATAATGGCAACCTATCTTTATAGACTTTCGTGAGCGATGAACGGTGAATGATCGTCTCGAATCCCTTGGCATATAGCCCTCATTTAAAAAGTAATAACTCTTATGAGTTTATGAAAAAGTTAAAGGGATACGAAGAAAAGTGGTTTGCAATTTTGAACCAACGATATCCGATGTTCTGAAATGTATTTTCAAGAAATTCATCCATAGAAAAATGTTCTTTTTCAAAGAATCGAATGATGTATCTCTGCTTGTAACCTAGAAAATTACATGGGGTGCTTTATAGAGTCACACACCGTCAATATATCCAACGCAGAGATGAAAATTTAAGGTGATTAATGTATAAACACAGTTATAATAGCATTGAAACCTGAAATCTCAATTCATTCACTTGAGCTGAATATGTAGGAGTCATTATATCGGTGCAGTTCAAGCATTGAATGTAAATTTATAGACATTTCTTAGGACTGAGATCCATTCTAGTACACATTCAGATTAAATTAATTTACATGTTTAATGCAATTGAATCGGAATAAACTTAGAATGTGGAGGCTGAAAATACTGTATTTTATGTTTATAGTAAAAATAATAAAACTCGTATTTTCAAACGTGACTAAATATATAGATTTCATTTACAATAGAATCGTTTCAACATGAAGTTTATCGTGATAACAACATTATGTTTTCAGCTTTACCTTTGTTGATTATTTTGATATCTTTCGTATATTCTGGTCTTTAGTCATTAGTGATCTAAATCTGGAGTGTCTCATGATCATCGAAGATTCTTGAAATAGTCACGAAATGATAAGATATTCCCAGTATCCTATCGTGATTTGAAATGTATTTTTTCCTATACCCATCAGTTAGTAGAATAAAAATGTCACATTGAGCTTTTATAAATGGTTTTATTCTCATCTTAGTAAGAATCGTTTGCAATTTTATTTCTATTAGTTTGAGAAAGGTTTCTCGTCTCGTATTTGACTTTATTCAATGTTTAACTAACATAAAGATATTATTATATAACAAAACGTAATATATATATTTTTGACACAGATCGTAGAAATATACTTAGAATATTAACAATTACACAATACACACACACACGCATATATATATATATATATTTCTGTAGAAATATATGTTCTTATCATATATAATCCTTATTTTAGAAGCTCAATGTTACAGAACAATATAGTGAATAAATGACAAAAATTCATATTCCAAAATTCATTATGTTGAGCATCTTATTATTTATTCCTTTAATTCAGAGGACATTCATAATGGCGTAATTGGAATATATAAAAAGTATTTGCAGCTTTTCCTCCATTTTGCAGATTTAATCACGTCAAATAACACTACTGAACTGACTGAAGGAACGAAATAAACCGAATTAATTGAATAATTCTAGAAGACTGTTTGATGCGTTTCTTTAGAATTTGGGCCGGCTCAAAAAACAAGATTGCTACTACTGATAATTTGGTTTTTGGAAAAGCATTAAAAGGACAATCGTATGATTGTTTTCATTGGGCGCTTGTGTCATGTAGTACTGTCATATCGCATTTTTTGTTGTGAGAACATTGTGTGGGCGAATTTGAAATCGTGCCTTTGCTGGAAAACTTATTACTGTGCAAAATGCGCTGAGAAATTGAAAATAATAAAAGTTCGTTTATTTGCAAGCGAGCCTATATGTGTGAGTTACTGCACAAATTGAACATGTCAGTCTAGATATTTGTATTATTTTTCAGACGATGTAACATAATTTTTGAACTGCGATATTGATTTACTAGCATACTGTAGGCGGTGATGTTATTTTTTATAAATGATTGTATTTAACTATATAGCGTTTACTCTAATATAGCATTTACTGCTAATGATATTAAATCTAGAAAAGAAAACTTTAGCAGTAATGAGGCACTTTTAATGAAGAATACTGATCCGTCGGTTGAAGAGTTTGTACACAACTAAATATTTTGAAACACCATTAGCTCAAGTAATATCATGTTGACTACAGTTTGTGTTTGGATGGCATGGCAAAAAATTACATTAATTCCTATACATTAAACTATGACTGTAATAGTTTTAGGAATTATATTTTATTTAACCTTATTACGTGATAACTCCTTCAACCAGCCATCTTAAGTGTTTTATTATTTAAGCAACTACAAAATGTTTTAACTCAGAATTCACTGGCAGTATAAAAATCGAACTTGAATTAACACAGACATCATTTTAAGACATTTAATACTTTTTAAAATTGTTATATATCTTAGCTCAGTTTAAGTAAGATTTATGTCAGAAGACTGTAACAAATATTTAAGAAACTATTCCATTAGAAATTCTTAGAGTTATTTATAGAGTAGGAATTAAACTCATATTTGCTGATATATTTATGGGATAAAATTAGTATAAACGCTAACAAAGCTGATTGAATGACATGCTGAATCTTTTTGTAATGAACAATAACGCGTCCATTTAATAAAGACTACATTGATAAGATAGCTAATATTCATTAATATATCTAGATGACAATTAATCAATGTGTCTTACACATAATATAAGTTTTATCAAAGAAAGCGAAACCATAATTTACATGTTAAAAAAAAAATTCTTGAGAACCTATCAGAAATAAAATGTTAAACATATTTTGAGCTGGTACTATTCCTATTGGAGTTATATATATATATATATATATATATATATATATATATATATATATATATATATATGTATGTATATATATGTATATATATATGTGTGTGTGTATATAACTACTTAATTTACTTACATAAGATTAATATACGAAAGTATAAATTTATGCGTACACTTATAGTATTTACTTCAAAAGTGCTCAATACGTAGGTACAGCGAGTTAGTAAGTTATAAAATATATACACGCCATATATATTTTATAACTTATTATATATATATATATATATATATATATATATATACACACATATATATGTATATATATATAAATATATATACACACATATGTATATATACATGTATACACATATGTGCGTATATACATATATATTTACACACATATGTATATACATATATATACACATATGTATATGTATACGATGATTGCAACGTCTTGTCAGACGAGTGCCACTCCCTCAGACATTTAAAATCCATGAGCCCAAATGCCTGAGGGAGTATCTATACAAATATGATGTTACAGAGTCTTAGCTTTGTACGACAGGTAAGTCTCTCTCTCGGTTCAAAAGTTTGAGATCCAGCAACAAGCAAGAGCAAGATAGCCAGCAACAAATTAAACTGCAGACCAGCTATATGCGGGTAATGCTCTTCCGTTTTATGTTTTTTTTTTAAATCAGAGATTTACTTCTCCTAGAAAGGTTGCCTCCACCACGGACTACGGGAGCCCTCTCAACCCCAATACACATACACACACACACACACACACACACAAATATACACGGTGCTAGTTGGCAGTTTACTCAGAAAAAGAGTTCATTCGCATTATGTATACACACATATATATACACACATATGTATATACATATATGTATATACACACACATATATATACATGATACATACATATACACACATATATATACATATATATATATATATATATATATATATATATATATATATATATATATATATATATAGTAATTTATAAAATATATATGGCGATTAAGCTACACTGAATATTCTGCGTTTCATCCAAATATAGGATTCGTCAGGCTTATGCGCATAAGCCTGACGAATCCTATAGTTGTATGAAACGCAGAATATTAAGTGTAGCTTAATCGCCATATATATTTTATAAATTTCTAACTAGCTCTACCTACGTATTGAGCACTTTTGAAGTAAATACTTAAAGTTTACGCATAAATCTATACTTTCGTATAGTAAATTTATGTGAATAAATGAAATAGTTATATATATATATATATATATATATATATATATATATATATATATATATATATATATAAACATATATATGCTAGCATGGGTGCCCGACGTTGCCCGGATTTTCCCGAGTATTTGGATATGTATGTTAAGCAAAAAAAAGTGTTATTTTTTTTTAATTTCGTCCCTTTTATTACCTCTTAAAATTTATTGTTTTGGGTTCAAATTATGTTAATACATTAGATTGATGTCCAATGAATCTATATCTATAATTTCATGTGTTAAGACCGAACATGTTCGGAGGAGTGTGTTAGAGTTCTATAAGGACAAATCGTTGAATTTTAACCGCTTAATCACAAAATTTTAGACAGAAAACCGACCAAATCGATTTTCCCAATATCAGTACCCTGTATATAAAATTTCGAGTCTGTAGACTTAAATTTGATCGAGTTATTACGTAGGAAGATGTACATACACATACACACACATACACACCCGGACTGACACTTTCACTTTTATATATGTACTCGCATGGGTGCCCGACGTTTCCCGGGAATTTAGGGGTGTATGTTGAGCAAAAATAAAAAGTGGTAATTTTGTTAAAAATTGACCCCTATTATGACCCCTAAAAATGTATTGTTTTCTGCTCAAATTGAGTCATTACGTTAGATCCTTGTCCAATGAACCTATGTCTAAAATTCCCCGTGTTTAGACCGAAAATTGTCTGAGGAGTTTTGTAGAGTTCTAAAAGGTCAAACCGTTAAGTTTTAATTGCAAAATATCGATTTCCCCAAATCTCAGTACCATGTATATTAATTTTCGAGTCGTTCCTATCTATCTAATATATCAATCTACTCACACTTTCATATCTTGTATATATATTTACTTATATTTTATTATATGGATTTACTTACTTTCTTGCTTGCTTTTTCATGAATTTCCAGATACCGGCCATCCTCTCCCCTTAAATAATTTTTATTTGTTTTATCTAATATTTTATGTTTTATATATTTTTTTTATTTATTGTTTATTTATTATTTATTTTCTATTTATTTATTAATTAATTTATTTATTTTCCCTTTAGTGTCTTCTAATAACTCTTGCTGACATTTCTAAGTGATGACGTGTACATTTCAGGTGTGTCTATATTATTTTGGCATATATTTTTTCTCTCGCGCCATTTTACATTTCCTGTCTGGGTCATTTTGACATTTGTTTTTTTATTTTATATTTAATTCTATCACTATTTTATTTTTTATCCTCTTCTCTTTCCCTGATCTTTCTTATTTATATTTAAGCATATCTTATTTTTATTTTATTAATATTATTGGATTATTTTCCTTTTTCCCCTTGTACACATTCTTGTAAAATTTTCCATGGATTTCTGCCTTTGGATTATTATGGACCATCTTCGAATTACGGTATTTCCTTGTATTTTACTTGTGCAAATAGAAATTCAATTAATATTCTTGAAGTTATATAGTTGGATTTTACCGTCATTGGATTATTTATATTCCACAAGTCTATCCATTTATGTGTACTCACATTTTTCTTCACCATATTCCTTCTGCTGCACTTTTTTGTTATCAAGTAAGATCTTTGACTTACTTGTTGTTTCATCAAATACTAGTGCATGCAAAATCCGATCCCGCATTTTGCTAATTCCTACCCTCTGATTAGAAGGAAAGTATTTCTTCGAAACTCCGCGGATTAAGGGCTATCCACTTATCTAGTGTTTCCTTTTCAGATTAAATATTTTTTAACTCTTTTTCAAAGTGTTTTTTAGGATGGTCTATTAACTGTTTGCTCGTATTGTAAGTTATATCTCCTATTTGATTTTATCGAGCTTTTCATCTGGCTGAGATAACTTCATGAATATCAATTCTTTAATATTTATAATATACTTTAATTTTACCATCTTGGATCATTTTGGTAAATTTAATTTTTATGTTTATTGTATATATATATATATATATATATATATATATATATATATATATATATATATATATATATATATATATTCTTTTAATCTTCTCTCCAAAAAGGGGGGAAAAGGAAGAAACGGGAGAGGAAAGAAAGAGCAAGCTGACCGGTTTCGACCCTCGCATCTCAAAGCTGTATCGGGGAAATTTTTAAAACAAAGTATGAAAACGCGATTAAAATTGCGTTTCATTTAATTTACGGGGAGAAAAAAAGTTGGAAAACGATTAAAATAAAACAGCGTCATGGTCGAATACCTTAACGAAGATTAATTGTACATGTGGCTACTATATTGTCTTTAATTCGAGAGAATTTAGCCAATTTCTTTTGAATAACTGACCGCCCAAGCTTATATGGTCTCCCTAAAACCCATAAAGCGGGTATCCGATTAATGGCTATTTACTCCATGGTAGGGACATCGCAACATAATGGATCTTTGACATTTCACAACCTGTTTTACAACTGGCTAGCTTCTTTCGAATTAAGGAGAATATAGTAGCCAAATGTACAATTATTCTTCCTTTGCCTTGGTCGGGTAAAGTAAGTGAGAAATTTGTCAAACAAATAAGTTCAACATTTCATTGATGTTATTTTGCTGTCAATGTGCGTGTTGTGTTCTGTACGAGAACTTTATTACCTTCTCGAATAGAGGGGTTACCCCCACCCCCAACATAATAGTAACGTTATTTACAATTTTGAATGTGGTTGCGGTGCCAAATACTTTGGTCAAACGACATTTCGATTAGATGGAAGAATCCAACAACATGTGCGCAGTAAAATTTGGAACGAACCTACCGGGCAACGGACGTTGTTACTAACACATACGGGACCTCAATTACTGATCATTTACTTAAAAACCCGTCTTGTGCAGCGAACTTTTGCACGGACTATTTTTTCTATTATTAGTCGTGCTCACTCATTATATCACCTTAAGATGTTGGAGACTATTCACGGTCGACTTAGAAAACCTTCTCTTTGCAAGCAAAGGGAATGCCTCCTGGGTTTGAACGTGATTAATCTCTATGGTATTTGTCTATAACGCTGTTTTATTTTAATCGTTTTTTCACTTTATTTTCCCCCCGTAAATGGAAGAAAACGCAATTTTAATCGCTGTTTCATTCTTTGTTTTAAAAATTTCCTCGATACAGCTTGTAGAAGCGAGGGTTGAAACCGGTCAGATTGCTCCTCATTTCTCTTTCATTCCACTTGTGTTCCCCCTTTCCCCCCTTTTTTTGGAGAGAAAATTTAAGGAATATATATATATATATATATTTATTAGCATTACCTGGTATTTTGATGTGTATGTCGAGCAAAACAAAAGCGGTAGTAGGAAGGCAGGCTCGATCCCGTACCGCAAAGGATGAAAAGAACGGGTTAAAACCTAACATTTACCGCCAAACCGGAAGCGACATTTTTTAAAAAACTTAAGGCTAGACAATCTAAAGGAGATGAGAACTTTCAAAAATATCGTCGAAAAAAGAGACCCCCCTGTATAAAAGTGCCTAGTTGAAGTGGAAGATATTAATGTTTTTAGCCAATTTTTCGATATTTGTCGTATGAAAGATCCAACTTTAAAACAGAACTGATCTTTGTAAAATCCGTCGTCTCTATTGAAAGTTGAAGACCAAAATTAAACGGACATACATAGATACATGTATATATTGGTAACTAAAAATTTTAGACTCAAACTGATGAAAAAGCTTGCCCTATCTCTGAATATACTTTATGTAAAATTTCAATTATTTAGACCAGAAGAGACGCAGAGGTCATTTTTTTGTAACTGAATCCCCTATTGTCACCCCGTAAAATGTATTGTTTTGGGCTCAAATCACGTTATTAAGTTAGATCCATGTCCAAGAAACCTATATCTAAAATTGACTGGTCCGTAGACCCAAAATTGTCGGAGGAGTTTGGTAGAGTTCTCCAAGGTCAAATCCTTGAACTTTGACCCCATAATCTCCAAATTTCTGGCCGAAAACCGATCAGACCGATATTCCCAAACCGCAGTATTCTGTATAACAAATTTCGAGCCTGTAGACAAAAATTGACAGAGTTATTGCGTAGGGAAAGGTACACAGGCACACACACAGACACACACACACAAAGAGAGGTTTACTTATATATATATATATATATATATATATATATATATATATATATATATATATAATTTACTTATAATCGTGAATCATAAATGTTTCCCCTCCGCATTGAAATATATATATATATATATATATATATATATATATATATATATATATATATATATATATATATGTATATATATATATATATATTTATATATATATATATATCATATATAATTATATATGATGTAAGGAGACAATGTGTTCTAACCAATGTATAATATATTGCATGCAGTATACCTAAGGAATTCAATACATATATGTATGTATATATATATATATATATATATATATGTATATATATATATATATATATATATATATATATGTATGCTCTATTACCAAGAAGCAATAAATACAAATGACAAAATGGAAATATTGCGATTATTCCCATTTTTTCGCCATACACCTAGACATTCAACATATCAAAAATATATTATTATTCTCTGAGACAGATATAATTTCTTAAAAAATATCGACAAAATACAAATTTTTCGTTCAAAGAATATCCGTCCACGCACTAATTGGCTGAATTTCAATTACATGCCTGCGTCTTTGTCACGCGATTTGCTCGGGGCGTGATACAGAATAACTTCCATTTACTGCATTTACGCCTGACGAAATATCGACGTTTCCTTCATTATTTTTTATTGCTAAAATATATTAATGGTTTTACAGGTTAAAATATTTAAGTATGAATTAATCACCGTTTTTTTTTGTTTGTTTTGTTGAATTTTTTTGCCATTTTCTTAGCGAGAAAACACAATGGAACAGGAAATTTATTTTTCAGACAATTTTCTAAATGATAATAAATAACTTAATGTTCCAAATTTAATTCTATTAAAATTAACCTTCTTTTAAGAGAGTTTCTATGTTTACCTTGTAAAATATGTTGTAATTTTAATATAACTACATGAATAAAAATATATGAATTAATGTATGCCTTAAGATATTATTTGTAGTGATCTCTGAAATGTTCATAGTATTTTGAAAGAAACCGTATATTGAATACATTGAAGTAGCATGCTCTCAGTCGATTAAATAAAGTATCCTGTTTTAAATTTTTGCGTTCGCCTTAATGTTACTGAGTTCTATCATAGAAACCTGAAGTCGTCAGGTCTTTCATTGAACGAAAAAACAACGTTTATGTAGAAACAATGTTCCGACGTTTACAAAAATACATTTACATATTCCAATAAAAACGTGTAGCTCCATGACGCTGTTTAATTCAT
Organism: Euprymna scolopes; assembly: GCF_053919585.1. Lineage (NCBI taxonomy): Eukaryota > Metazoa > Mollusca > Cephalopoda > Sepiida > Sepiolidae > Euprymna > Euprymna scolopes. The sequence continues at coordinate 39,646,518 of NC_136485.1, read as the reverse complement.
AATAATTAATGATGTGAATATAGTATTCGATGTTTCTATTATTTTCCTTTGATTTTTATTTAAATCTCAATTTACGCTCGCTTATGTTATAACGTATGTTTTGGATGTATGTTCTTTAACAAACACTCCAGTAAACATATATCATGGTTTGTTTATATGTGCTATAACTAGTGAAATCCACGAAAAATATATGAATTAAATATTTGTTTATGTGTCTTTCAATTTATTTCAGCACATATTAATTTCCCTTTAGAATAAAATCTTCTAAAACTATCTGCATAAAATATGTTTTTAATTCGCAAAATAATACCAATATATATCAAAAGTTTTACTCTTACTAAATAAAGACGGATATACATTTATATGAATGATGAAACTATTGGATTTAGCACCAACAAAGAGAAAATAATTTATAGCGCCAGGGTTTAGTTTATAAATACATATATTTGTATACACACACGCATATATATATATATATATGTATATAAATATGTCTCTCTCTCTCTCTCTCTCTATATATATATATATATGCATATAAACATGTCTATATATATGTATACATATATATATGTATATAAATATGTCTATATATATATGAATATATATATATATGCATATAAATATGTCTATATATTTGTATATATATATGTATGTATATATATGTGTGTGTATTGATCTGTGTGCGTATATATATGAAGATAAACATACGTATAAATAGGTGTGAAGCCACAATCTGCAAGGCGAATGTTTTTTTATAAAATACACGAGTTTTAATTTCTTAAGAAATATATTTCGGAGTGAGACTTCTTTGTCATATTTGTCTCTCTCTTTCTTCGACGGTATGTAGAGTGGAATATAGTTCGATGAAGAATCCACGTGATGTTGTTAACTGCGGTTTTTTTTATGAAGCCGGATAGGTAACGAGTGGTCGCGCATTTTGAAAAGCTGGATAGATTTTTGGTTTATATCCGTTAGAAGCGCCGAGTGAAATTTGAAGAATAAAATACGTATAAATACGTTCGAAGACAAAAACTGCAACCCGGACTTTTTAAATTAAATAATCGAGTGTTTATTTTTTTAGAAATATATTTCAAAGTAAGACTTTTTTGTCAATCTTTTAGTTTTTTTCTCTTTTCCTTCGACATTATGTAGAGTACATGATAGTTCGATGAAGGGTCAACGTGATGTAATTATCTGCGAGGTTTTTATGAAGCCGGATAGGTGACGGGTGCTCGCGCATTTTGAAAATATGTATATTTTTTTTTGTATATCGGTTAGAAGCGCTGAGTGAAATTTGAAGCATGAAATACGCATAAATACGTGTGAAGCCAAAAACGACAACGCGAATTTTTTTCATAAAATAAACAAGTGTTAATGTTTAAAGAAATATATTTCGGAGTAAGACTTCTTTGTCAATCTGTTTTTCTCTCGTTTTTGACATGATGTAGAGTGGAAGATAGTTCGATGAAGGGTCAACGCGATGTTGTTAACTGCGGGGTTTTTTTTTAAGCTGGATAGGTGACGGGTGGTCGCGCATTGTGAAAGTATGGGTAGATTTTTTTGTTTATATCCGTTCTGTTTGGAATTTCTACATCACCAAAGGAGGTTTTACATGCTCAGCAAAAGACAACTCACATGCGCAGAGTCAATTAGTGTGCTTATACAGTAATGTAATATATGTTGGACAATTTAATTCAAGAATACAATTTGCACACTGGAGGTGATCTCTATTTTCTAAACATACAAGACCGATGAGATTTTCCTTGCTTTATTCTGACTTATCGTAAACACATGCACCCGCTAAAACACGCAGATACACACATATAAATGTATATATATATATATATTTATATATTTATACATATATATATTATGTTATACATATATATATATATATATTTATACGTATATATATATGTATATATGTATATGTATATGTATATACATGTATATATATGTGTGTATATATATATGTATATATGTGTGTATATGTATATATGTATATATGTGTATATATATGTATACTTATATTTATATATATGTATATATTATATATGTGTGTATATATATGTATATATGTGCATATATATGTATATATATATATGCGTGTGTATATATACATGCATATATGTGTATATATGGATATATATGTATATACATGTATATGTATGTATGTATATATATATATATATGGCGATTAAGCTACACTGAATATTCCGAATTTCATCCATTCTAGGATTGTACAGGCTAATGCCTGAATCCTAGAGTTGATGAAACGCGGAATATTCAGTTTAACTTAATCGCCATATGTATTTTATAACTTAGTAAATAGCTCTACCTAGGTATTGAGCTCTGTTGAAGTAAATACTTACAGTTTACGCATACATTTATAATTTCGTATATTAATTTTATGTGAGTAAACGAAGTAGTTATATATATATATATATATATATATATATATGTATATATAACGCATATATACATATAGTGCTGTATTAAAAGTAAGTCGAAAATATAAGTTCCTCTTTCGCTAACAAACTCATCAAGAGTTTATAGTTGGTACGAAGTACCAATACAAGAAAAAATTAATCATTATGAAACAGAAAATACGGGAGAGTTTTCTGAGTAAATAGGCATATGTACACACACAAAACTATATATATATATATATATATATATATATATGTATGTATATGTATATATGTATGTATATATATATGTATATATATAAACTTCATATGTATATATATGTATATATTTATATATATATATATATATATATATATATATATATATATATATATATATATATATATGGAGAGAAAGATAGGGTTTTGAGTTGTGTTATTTTCGTCAGGAAATAATATTTCCCCTTTGTCATATTGTTAGATCGATGTATTGACAGGTAACGTTTTTTTTTAAGATCTGTTGATGCAATTCCGTACATATTTCCATCTTGTCTATTATACCTTTCTTTTCAAGCCATAATCTTTTTACGAATATTTTCTACGCTTATGTTTCCTTTCCCCTTTTTGCTCGAGTAAATGATATCTTACAGCGTCGAAGTGCGTCGACATCCCTATAATAATCGGGTCTAATCAGATAACTCCTACACACCCACCACATATAACTCCAAATCGTTTAAGCGACAGAAACATGTTTTCTATATCTTTAAACAGCAGGGAGCTTTCCATCAATGCAGACAATACACGCTTTTGTGTTCTCACATTTTCCAAAACGAATACATGGGAATATTTTTCTTTCTATATATTGAGAACTGTCTTATTATTTTAGTATAAGATTTAGTGACACCTTGATATTATTTTGATAACTACTGGAAATATGTATTGTGTCTATGTAGCGATGTTAACAAATGGTATGCGTTGAGTAGTTTGTTGGTTGCTTGTATTTTAAAAATCACCAATATTGTAAATGATTCTTATATGCAAATAATATGTTTTACATATTTTAAGATTAGACAATAATCCATATAAGATAAATTTAAGACGACGATATTAAATGCATATTTTAAGGCGTATTATTTCAATATATTCAACATTATAATCATTAAATAAATATATTCAATTTATTTACAAGTTAAAATGCGTCTCCATCTATTTGTTTTTCAATTTGGCTTGTTCCCTTATAAAGTCTATAAGCATAAAGCCTCAGCATGTATCGTAATTTTTACCTTTAGACTAATTCTGTAAACTTTCATCTTGGATTTCGAACGTACCAACTAATTAATTCGCTGGGAAAATATGCCGCTGTGCACAATTCATTCGAAGAATAGGTATCATATAGTTGTATTTGCAATCATATAATATTTTGTACTGAGGATCGAACCTAAAACCATGATTAGATTTTTACTTAACGATGTTATAAAACAGTGCAATATATTACATAGCTGATATGCTTACTAAGAGCTCTAACTTTTATGAGTTGAACAGAATGCTGGTTAATCTGTCATAATTATATTCAAGTTGAGAACTGAATGATAATAAAAAAAAACTTGTTGGAATTAAAATCTAGTTTGTAAAATAAAAATAAAAATAAAGAGTTGCTCTACAAAAAGTATCGCGTTTAATTTAGGTTTACAGCTTATCTTCAATCGTCTGATTCGATATAAACTTACGTAATTTGCGAGGCATATCGTGAATATTAAGATTATAATTTTACTAAGAAGTTCATTAAAAATTTGCCGAAAGTAATATGTGGAATATATATATATATATATATATATATATATATATATATATATATATATATATATATATATATATATATATACATATACTTATATATATATATATATATATATAGTGTGTGTAGGGATTTTATTACTATAGTAAGAAAATAATTATGACAGCCCTTTAAGAAACTGGTTTCTTATCGTTGCGCACTTTCAGTTGAACCAAGTCGGTCAATTAAGCTCTTATAGAAAGATGATCGAATGACGATAAGATCACTTTTTAATTGACGTAAAAAACATTTAAAATTAAAATGTTTATATTCAACGTTATATCACGCGATTATAGGTATCCGACTCGATACGGTCTCTGCTAATCGAGGCAGAGATGGCTCGTGTTGCCGAGTTTGAATCCGTCGACTCGTGTTACTCGTCTCACCCTGTACTGAAAGAATTAAACACCAGTGTCTGTACGTATTAAATTATTATAGTAAAAAAAATAATTAAAATATATAAATATATACATACATATATATATAAATATGTATAGACATATATATATGTATATATATATATATATATATATCTCCAAAAATATATAAATATGTATATATATATATATATGTATATATACATATACAAATATATATATATATATATACATACGTATACAAATATATACATATACATATCCATACATGTATATATATATACATACATATATATACACATATATATACATATATATATACATATGCATATATATATATACATATATTACATATATATTTACATATATACAAATTTACATATATATATATATACACACATATATATATATATATATATATATATATATATATATATATATATATATATATATGCATATATACATGCATGTTAATGAAAAAAAAGTGATGTGGTTTTTACTTGATATATACGAAATGTTAAACTTCAAGCTAATATAAATAATAGCATATGCATAAAGAAAATCTAATCCCAACCGAGGTAAAACAGCTCAATACGCAATAGAGAGTAGAGCTTATTGTAATTATAAGATTATTACAAATAGTATACGAAGTTTGTGTTTATATATTCTTTTACATATCCAACATTTTTTCACTTTTATTTTTGGCAATTTATAACTAAAATAAATCGCGGTTTAACTCAATGCCTTAACAAGCAAATTGTAGCAGTGCTAAAAATATAATTTCCTTATTCCTTTATCTACACTGATCAGAAACTCCGAAGAATAAGGAATGTGTAAATTGTTTTCAGAGTATACAGTCGAACAATAAATTTTGATTTTAAAATTCAACTCACAATTTTCATTTTCTTTCTCTCATAGACACACACATATATATATATATATATATATATATATATATATATATATATATATATATATATATATTCTATCCCATGTAACGATTGCCAACAGGCGTACATAGGTCAGACCCAGCGTTAATTGAAACTAGGACTTTACGAACACAGAAGAGATATAAGGAATGGTAACGCCATAAATGAACATATGTGCCATTGTGCAGACGATCATTCATTTAATTTAGATCATGCGAAAATTATACCGTAGGTGACAGATAGACCCAAAGAAGACTTTTAGAATCAGCAATAATATTAAACACAACAACTATTACACATAGAAAGGGGTTATACCATTTAACCGATAGTATAGGGAAAAATAGTTAAAGAACAAAATATAAAAACAGATCCTGGTTAACCGTTTTTCCTTACTCCTTAAATAATTTAAAGAAAATGAATATGATTAGAAAAAAAATGTACATATTTATTTAACGTATTTTTAAAAGTGGGTATATGTATGTATATATATAAATATATATATATATATATATATGTATATATATATTTGTATGTGTGTGTGTATATATATAGACATTGAACAACATAACCTTCCCATGAACCCACATAGTTTCCTTCTCAATATAGGAAGACTTTTAACATTGTTTACTTTTCATTTATATGTTGTCTATGCACTTTTCCTTTTTATATCATGAAGATATCCTCTGCAATAGGGACGAAACGCTGATAATTTGATAAATTCATTCGCTTATGTCAACCATCGCTGGTATTTTTATTTATTTTAATGCATATATATATATATATATATATATATATATATATATATATATATATATATATATATATATATATATGTATGTATATATATATATATATATACATATATATATATTCATATATATATATGTATATGCATATATTTGTACATATGTATATATGTATATATATGTATATACATATATACACATATACACATATATACACCCATATATATACATATATACCTATATATATATATATATATATACGTCTATATATATATATATATATAGGTATGGCTATGCACACACACACATATATATATATAAGTACATATATATAACCATATAAATATATATATGCATAATATATACATATATATATATATACATATACATGCATATATATAGGCACATATACACACATAGATATATAAACATATCTATATATATATATATATATATATATATATATATATATATATATATATATATACATACGGACGTTGCCTTTATTTATAAGTTACTACTGCTACCTAATATTTCACTATGATTAGAATAGCATATAAATCTTTTTGATTTCTATACAACGCTTATTATTAGAACGTGAATTTTATAAAAATACGTCATTTTATTATATCCGTAATTTGTACCGACTTTCAGTATATTACATCAACATTCACATTTTATTGCCCATATGACTACAAACTATTACGGATATTATTCATGGTACGTGTTTAGGTTGGTCTTCTCTTCTTGTTTTCCAAAGCAATAATATTATGAACGCAATCCTAACAAAATCGTTTACCAATAAAACTTACGCCTTTGCCAATTGTCGGTTATTTCTGTCTATTTTTTTCTATAAACGATGCCAACATATTATGCCGTTACGCTCTGAACGGCACTTATTATGTACTCGTTTGCAAAATCTAATCAGGCTGAATGATTTATTACATAACATCAGTTTTCACATTTTGATGGTCACCTCTCTTGTATGGTTTCCTTTTATATTACTAGCGGCAACATAGGAACACTATCTAAAACAATATTTCAATTATATAATATAGAATTTGAATGGGTAAAATGTCTCTAAATAATCATAGAACAAAACAAACTATTATATTTTGCAATATAGCTATACTAATATTATATATATATATAAATATATATATATAAATATACCAATATATATACATATATATTATACTAATATTATATATATAAATATATATATATAAATATACTAATATACATATACATATATATATACATACATATTACATATATATACATATGCATATATATACATATATATATGTATACATATATGTACATATACATATATATATACATACATATACGCATACATATATATATTGATATGCATGTATATAAACATATACGTACTTCTATACAATTATATACATACACACATATATATACATATATACATACTCACATATATACATATATATATGCAAATACACATAATATATGTATATACGCATATATATACATATACATACATATGTACACATAAACATATATATATATATATATACAGATGCACATATATATGCATATACACATATATATACATGTAGACTATATATACATACACACTATATATACATATATATAAACACATATATACATATATATATATACAAATATATATATATATATATTATATACATATTTATATATAGGTATATGTATATATATATATATATATATATATATATATATATTACACAGTGATAACCACTTATCAAGGCCCGGAAGCAGCTCAGGGATAAGGGTTTTTGAAAGTACATTACCTTAGTGTGGAGATTTGATGAAATGCCTACTTAAGGGGGTGGTTCATTAGGAATTTGTTAACGTTGGACTTGAATATATCAAAGTTGTAGTCCGGTGGGAAGCAGGCAGACGGAACAGAGTTCCACAGGCGTGCAGTTATAAGAAAGAAGCTTTGTTCATGGAATCCGTGTTTTGATTTAGGCACAGATATAGAGTAGGGGAAATTTTTCACATGGATTCAGCTGGACGGGTGTTTTTCGTGAATTATTGGCGAGGGGGGACCAGAGATTGGAGTTCAGACAAGAACCTGCCATGGAAATAACGATAAAACAAGGATAGGCTCGCAACGTCTCTTCTTTGGGAGAGAGGTTTCAGAGTGGTGAAAAGGGCATCCCCCACTAAGCCACAAAGTCTATTTTGTACTCTGTCAAGGGCGGATATACTGTTTTTAGCAGCTCCTGCCCAGATATGGCAACAGTATTCCATCTTTGGACGTACTTGGATTTTATATAGATAGAGAATTGCATCAGTAGTGAGATATCTTCTGGAGCGGTAGAAGGATCCCACCATCTTTCCAGCGACCTTGGCAACATACTTGATGTACGTGTTCCATTTCAGATCAGGAGTAAAAGTCAAACCCAGAAGCTTGTCAAAACACGGGTCTCACCCAGACGAGAGCCATCCATCACAATGGATGCCAGATGGGGATCAGAGCGTTAATGATGTAAGGATAGGAGTTTGGTTTTGGATGCATTAAAGGTAACATGCCACATCTTCCCCCACTGAACCACGCGCTCGAGATCAGAGGAGAGAGAATCAGATAGAACTTTGTCATTTACAACCTTTGATGTGTTGCCGTAGATGGTCGTGCCATCAGCATAGATGTCAACAAATGATTTAAGTATGTGTTTAGAGAAGTCATTGATGTAGATCTAGAAGAGAGCGGGGCCCAGGATTGACCCCTGAGGGACTCCAGCATTTATATTGCAGGCCTCCGATTTTTGTCCATCTACCACTACTCGTATGAGCCTATCGGAGAGAAATGATTTAATGATTGAGAAATCATTTCCAGTTATACCGTAGCTGGAAATCTTCTGAAGTAGACCCTTATGCCATATCTTGTCGAAGGCCTTCGATATGTCAATAGCAATTGCCCTAGAAAGGACGCCTTTGTCAAGAGATTCACTAATCCTGTGAAATATAACCGGCAGCACATCTGCGGTAGATCTTGCAGTGCGGAAACCATATTGTGTGTTACTAAGAAGGTTTTTCCTTCTTAGGTGGTTGACTATTTCTCTATTTTATATGGACTCCAGCAACTTACTCATAACACACGGGAGACTTATTGGTCTGTACTGAGAGGGAGATGACTTATCACCTGACTTCTTACATACAGAGCAAACTGGTGAGGTCTTCCAGCACTTCTCCTTAAGGCAGGTCTAAAATAAAAGTTCTGGTTGAATCTTTTTTAAAACTATAACTGCGATGGCATCAGGGGTAGTTGCTTTACTGGAATGTAGGTTTTTGATTAGCTTATCGACCTCATGCACGGATATTATTTGTATGTTACCTATCGTGTTTTGTGTTATAGGAGGAAATATGGGGAGTTGATGGACTTCGTCAAATAGGGTAGAATTAGCTGCAAATTTCTTTGCAAATAGTTTGGCCTTGACTGACGCTGACGAGATGACCTCTGGTCCATTGATAATGGTTGGGATAGAACGTACACTTCTGTTCAGGATCCTATTTGTTATGTGCCAAAACTGGTGGGAACCAAGCCGCTGATAAGCTAACTTTGATTTAACAGACTAGGCATATAGCTCTTTGCATGTTTAGTTACTCTTTTACAGTGGTTGCTGGCAGTCCTGAAAGCTGCTTTAGTCTCAGTGCATCTATTACGTTGGTAGCTTTGGAAAAAGTGATGTCTGTGCGTTATAGCTGCAGCACATTCTAGGGAGAAACTTGGCTGGCTGTTAGGTTTTGTTGGAATTTTTAGATGGTATAAATTGGTCTATGCCTACAATAAACCATTCCGTAAGATCTGATTCTATAGAGGGCACTTCCTTTTTAAACATGGAGTGCAGAGGTAAATCAGATATGAATGTACGGAAGCTATCCCAGTAACCCATACACACACACACACACACACATATATATATTTATATACATATACATATATACATATATGCATACATATATATGTATATATAACTATATATATATATATTGTTATATATATATACTTATATATACATATTTTATTATATATACATATATACATATATATACACATATATTTATATATATATCTATCTTTATATCTATACATATATATGTGTATATATATATATATATATATATATATATATATATATATACTTAAATATAAGTATTATGCCCAATGAATATTTTTCTGCATTGATATTTATATTAAAAACCATTTTTAATTACGTTAAAAACAAAATACAAAGTTATGATACAGATTCTAAGAAATGCATTCATCTTTAAATGTATCTAACTAAATATCATATTGTTAAAACATTCATTTTTATTTATACCTTATAAGATGTTGTTTTCGAATAAGATGACCAAATTTATTAAAGTAATACTTAGCTAATTACATTCATAAAGATATTCTAAATAATTTATATGTATATATATATATATATATTTATATATATATATATGTACATATATATTCATATATATATATATATTTATATATATATATATAGGGGTTTATCTGTATGTGTATTCATATATATATGTATATATATGTGCCTATATAGTCATATATATGTATATATGTACATATGTATGTGTGTATATGTACATATATATACACATACATATACATCTATATACATACATATACGCATATATATATATACATATACATACATATGTATATACATATATACATATATATGCATATATACATATATATATGCATATATACATATATATACATATACATATATACATATATATGCATACATACATATATATACACACATATATACACATATAAGCATACATATATATGCATGCATATATATGGATACATATATATGTATACATATATTCACATCTATATACACATACATAAGCCAAACACATACATATATACACGTATATATATATACATATACATACATATATATATATATATATACATGTATGCATATATATGCATATATGCATACATATGTATACATATATCGATACATACATATATATACATACATATATATACATATATATACATATATATATACATGCATACATATACCTACATATGCATACATACATATATATATAAATGCATATATATATATATATATATATATATATATATATATATATATATATATATATATATGGCAGGTCATCAGATATTAATTAGCTCACACTTGCTGACAGTAGGAACACTTTTTTTTCAAAATAAATGTTTAAATGTCAACATTATGTATGTATGTATGCATTTATGTGTGTATGTATGCATGCATGTATGTATATATTTGCTAATGAATTGAGAGATCGGTGTGTGCGTTGCACGCTGCACTGATGATTCGTCTAAGGAGTAAACAGTAGTGAATGAAGGGATTTAATTATTATTATAGTAAAGAATTATGTTAGCCTTTTTAAGAATCTCGTTTCCACTTGAAATAAAGTTCATCAATATAGGTCGTATTTGTTTATTTAGATCACTGACAAACGTTAATTTTTTTTTTTTTAATTTTAGTAATATTTTTGCGGTTTACAATGGCAGAATTATCTGACTTTTTTTTTAATGAAGTAAGAGACTGCTCCATTGCTTGGTTAGAATGCATCGACAGGTGTTTATCGCGACACACTCCACTGATGATGTCAGAAAGGATGAAACACTAGAGTCTCTAGGTATTTTATTATTATTATAGTAAATAATTATGCATGTATATATGTATAACAAACTTTCAGAGTACGCATAGCATAAACGATAATTCAAGATAGCTCAGGCTAATATGTTCTCTATTTGTTAAAATATATGGCAATGCAATATATTTTAAAGCACAGTACACAGGAGTTAAGCCCAAAAGTCCATATTATTACCTTGGGAATAAAGAAATCTCACTATTTAAACAAAATGTGTCGATCCAACCTGAATTTGAAATAAACAATCAAACATGTCAATCAGAAAATTACAGAAAATTAAAGTAAATTAATGAAGTTGTTTCTCACACTAAAATAGCTTTATATACTAGTATCATCGATAAAATGTTGTCTGTTCTACCCACCATTCATAAATTATTCAATGTCCTTTTTGTTTTTCTAATTATCTTATATGTTCCTGGTAGATTTATCCTAATAAAATCATATCGTAATTTTAAGAAGAATTGAAGTTTAAAAAGTATTTCAGTTCGTGATTTTTATTGGGCGTATCTTCATGGTTAAGTGTCAAATGCGATGTGTTATTAACATTTTACCAAAGAAACCTGATAGCATATAATTGATATAGCGATGCATATAACATTGTACATTATATATATATATATATATATATATATATATATATATATATATATATATAGTAAAACTGGTAATTCATAAAAACATGAAGAATTTGCTCAATACTATTGCAGAGCAAATATGTGTTTCATTTTTATTACCGTGTTTTTCTGTTTGGTTACATATGTTTTCGATGTTGGACCATGCTTACGATCCAACAGCCTCGTGAGAACTTACAGGAGCCTGGTTTCTGTAAGATCTGACGAGGCTGTTGGGTCGTAAACATGGTCCAACATCCAAAACATATGTAACCAAATAAATAAATCGGCAATGAAGCACACACACACACACACACGCGTATATATATATATATATATATATATATATATATATATATATATATATTTGTTACATTATTTATGATACAATGCAACCCCCTTATATTTATGAACCTTAATGCTCGTGAGGTGTGGAGGGTAAAAAACTAGTGATTCCCAAGTAAAATGTAGATAGGAATTACACTTAAATAATTAAGGCAATTAATAAGTAATGTATTTTCTAGTTCTATGTATAAAACATTCAAACAATAAATACGTTATATTGAGCGGGAAGTATGGCAAATACGATGCTTGCAGCAATTCGAGACCGAGGTAATATCATATAAAATGACAATAATAATTCAATAATAAACCATCGAGTAATATCTCCGGGCCTAATCAGTCAGTGGACATTTTTCGATTAGATCGAGAATCTCTGCATCGCGTAACCTCCTGATTTTGTAAATCGATTCTTCTGTTTCTTATGGCTTTATCAAACGGAATTAGATCATACGAAATACTGTTTGTTATTATATGCTCCAATGTTCTATCGAGATAGTGAGAGAACGAAAAGCTCTAACAATCTGTCTGAACTCTTATTATGGCTAATCGAGTTTTCTTTTCACTCTGTCTTTGTGATTCACGATAGAGTTTCAAGAAATAAGTAACTAATGACGTTAACGTTTATTGATCTCGTGAAAGTATCTAAGGCATCAAGAAATCAGCGATGAAGTTTATGTTTACTAAAAATAAGATATCATATGTTGATGAACAGAAATCTTCAAAATTATTGAAATTCTTACATGATATGAAACTATGAACGTACTAGCAAGTGTACCCAGCATTTTCCGGTTTTATTTGCTAACTCCTGTCCTACTTAGTATATTGTGTATTTTACTATACTTGTTACTATTAACTCGCCACTGTCGAGTATTTTTGTCGTAAATTCTGCATGCGCATTTGTTCCAAATGTATTCATGCCACATCCACATAGTTTAGCATAAGAATTTACGGCTTATTTAATAATCTGCTAAATGCACACAGCAAAAAAAAACGTTCTTTCATGATATGGCTGGAGAAGTAATACACATTTTAGATATGCCCTTGGACAGAGGGGTAAAATCAAAACGATATGCAATACTCGTGTTGGCCTAAAAAACTGATTTTAAGAAATATATAGATTTTTAAAAAAGTACAATCATAATTGTAAACTGTGATAAAATTATTCTAAAATATTTTGCAAAAAAAATAGGTAAGGTGCCGAGGACATTCTCATTTTATCCACACATTTTTCATTGAGATTTTTTATTTGTTCAAAGTACAAGCAAGAATATTATTTTACTTATCTTATTTACCTGTACGGATAGTTAATAAAGCTTTTAGGTGGGCGGGGATAAATTTAGCAACTACGTTTAATATTTATTGAATAAGATTGAGAGATAAACAATCATTGACAATTTTAGATTTGGGAATGTTAAACTCGAATGATAGATAATACACTAGTTTTACCGAAGAGCAATTATAAAAAAACGCCTAGTTTTTAAGCACGAAATACATATAAAATATTAAAAAACAAAACAAAACAAAAAATACAATTATGTATTTATATAAGGTTGTCTATGTAAGATATACAGGGTACCTCCAATAAGATTGCGGACAGGTTTCGTAATGACACTTGTATTGAAAGTGCATGCATATAACTGTAGTCCCATTTGCAGTAATTTAATCTTTGGACGCTACAATTCCGGTTTCGATTCTACCTGATGGCACCTCAATACTTTTTTTTTGCTTGTGAAATCGCAACTCTATAATCGTAAATACGAGATATGGCCGAATAAAATGGTATTTAATTATATTTTACGCCTGACCAAAGCCAGATACACCCGAATGTTATTTAATTATCTTTAAAAAAAGTTTCTTAAATATAGGAAGTAAAAAAAAATCGTACTACTACAGACTGTTAATAAGAGTTAAATATCAAAAAAGATGTGTAATATGAAATTAGGTAAATTATATAACGTATATATTCTATAACATAAATAGTTACTTTCGAAATGTTGATTGAATAAAAAGATATTTAATTATTATCCTTATAAAAACAAACTGTTGGAACAGGCTATCTTGTGTATATATTTATAAAGTTCTGAACAAAACAAATAACCCAGAAAATGTATGCTTTCTTATGATATATATATATATATATATATATATATATATTTATATATATATATAAATGTGTATATATAAGTGCATATATAAGAATATATAAGCATATATATATATAAGTATATATATATAATTATATATATATATAAGTATATATATATATAAGTATATATATATAATTATATATATAAGTATATATAAGTATATATATATATAATTATATATATATAAGTATATATATAAGTATATATATATAAGTATATATATAATATATATATATATATATATATATATAAGTATATATATAAGTATATATATAATATATACAAATATATATATATATAATTATATATAAGTATATATATAAATGTATATATATATGCATATATATATATATATATATATGACATACATATATCTGCATACATACATAGGTGTTCCCTGATATTTGATGGCAAAATGATGTCCAGATTTCCAGTCCTCGCAAGCTCTGTGGATTTTTCATGGCAATGGCTATAGATCGGCACTAGAATTTTGGTCCTACGTCGCTTTGCCTTTTTTTAGTGTGAGCCTGAATATTTTAACCGTTCTTAATTATTTTTTGCTCTGCTTTACATGCCACATCCTTTTGTATTCTATCAACAGCAGAACATTTATATGTATACAGTGGAACAATATAATTTTCGCCCTAAAAAAGACAACATGGTTTCATTTCCCTTTAATTACAACAAGGTTTCTTTTTGTATCGGATATTATTTACTTGTTGGCTTGTTATTTACAAATAGTACTAGCGGTATTATGTCTGAAACTGACACGGTGCTCACCAGGGAGATCGGAGATTCACTTCTGTACAACTCATCCTCTCTAGCGATACATGTTATGATAACAAGACCATAGCTAATAGCCCCAAAATGCAATGCAGACGTTTCAACAATCGAGGACAAAGCGTAACACATCCGGACAACCCACGGTTATGGTATTAGGTTTGATTTCAAGTGAGCGCGATATCATGTCATAACAGAGCTTCGAAGTTGGCTAGAAAGTCAACAGCAAAATTAACCTGTATGAGTGGAAGAGTGTGGTGATACCCTTCTGCAATCAGCTAACTATTAACAGAACTTGAAACAAGAATTGCCGCCGGCCCGAAAGACTGAAGAGTATCAGGCTCGGCTTCAGGTGTGCTAGGACTGAATCCTTCTCTCACTGCCCCCCTCCTACGCGGACAAATATCCGCTTGACTAATTTCTCTGGTCACGCGTCAAGAACAACACCAACATAATCTCACTCAAAACAAAATAGAGCTTGATCTCTTCAATCCGCCGAATATTCGCCGAGCTACCGCCGGCAATTGTATACAAAACATGCTTCCAGTCCTCTACCGAAGCGGTGAATTTGTCTGAAAACGGTTACATTGAATGCAGGTCAGTTCGACTACATAATAAACTTACACGAAGTGACATTTTAAATAAATGTTCTTTTTTTATAATATAGATGTACACTTTATTTTTATTTGAGGCAACAGTTGTATCATTCTACCATGATATATTTTATGTATTTTATAATTTATCTCATTTATTTTTATTTATATGTAAGGGTGACAAGACCTTGTGTTTTTAAATTCTCTATTCATATAAATATATATGTAGCCAAACATATTTGTCTAAATAAGCACCGTCAAATTTACAGTCAAAGCAAAAATAGTGTCTTGGTGCAATTAAAGTAAAATTATTCTGTTCTAGTACCGATGAAGTTGCTGAAAATGCGTTTGATATCGCTGATGTTTTTTAAGCATTTCTAACGAAAAAAAACTGTCAAGATGCTTGAAAAGTGGTAGTCTGAAAGTTAGACGCCTATGGAGGATGAGGGATTAGACAGTATTTTTTTCGTTTTTTAACCCAGTTCGTTCAACGTCAGCTAGGTCATATTATTAAGGTGCGAGCGGGCAAAGTCATATGCGTAAATCAGGCCCTCCTGTAGACAAATGTGTTTTTGTTGACGTTGCTAATGCATTTTACTTATTTATTGTACACTTTTTTACATGCAGTCAGGAAGTTTTAATTGAGACTGATGGAAGACAAAACCATAGTCAGCATAACTGTCTTTTGTTTCACGTGTTGTTTAGAGAGACGTCGTATAACTTTGTCGTCGTCTAAATAACACTTCATAACGATGTTTTCTGTAGTTGTCATTTAAGTCGTGAGGCACCCATTTATCAGGTTTCTTTTGTATTTCCAATCTCTCTGAAGTGGTTAGAAATCGTTGAATCCGGCACGTCAAATTCAGAAGTCCGTTCCTTGCTCAGTTGCGGGTGGATTGTCTTCGACTAAGGCTCTTTCTTTATCGTTGTCAACATTCGACGCCCGGCGCTTTCTCTCACTATGTTCAACATCCTCGCTCCCACCAGGAAATTATCGGTTCTCTGCGTTCAGTACTAGTTCGTAGGTGTACCACTTCCTATATATCGCGAGCTGTTTCAGCAGCTTTTCAGCCTAGCTTAAATTTGAATAATTGTGCGGTTTTTTCAACGTTGTATTCAAATTTATGAACAAATATAATTCTTTTAAAATGAGTGTGAATGAAACAACAGGTATAGTGAGCATGCTATTAAATAGGTGTTATAACGAACACTTATTCGAAAGAACATCATTAAAATCTAAAGTAAAAATAGGCAAGAATCTCTTTATCAATCTAATATGAACAAGTTTCGTACATTTTGAGTTCCGTTGTTTTTTTATTTTCATTGCAGTTGTTTTGTGGGCCGTTAGATATTATTGTTTATATACCATAGCATATGTCCGAGTCTTTATCGGAAAATCGCCAAAGAATACATTTTTTTTTTTAAATTTTACCTCAGATCGTTTGTAATGATACGATAATTATTCGGTTCGTCCTGGTTGTGTCCGTTATTTTTTTTAAATAAGCTAGACTCGATGGAACCTGAATACTCCTGTTTTATTCGCTGCTACACCAAGGTAAACGTGAGTGCACTCATGATTGTTAGAATTATATCACTTGTTTTCAACCCTCACTATAATTCGAAGTGATTGTAATAAAATAACAAGTACTATTTTTATCTTTATGACTTTACCGAAGATTGGAGTCTGGTCCCTCGACCTTACACCGAATCATCCCCTTTTTCTTCCTGTCTTGTTTTTTATTGTTGTCATTATTTTCAGTGTCATTTTTATATATTATTGCCTTGTTCGTGGATAGTCTATTTTTCTTTTTTTTTAAACTATATTAAACAAGTTTTATTTGTGAGTATTTTCAACCTGTATGTCAGTTTATATTGTTCCTACGATAGCTAAAAAGAACTTTTTTCATAATATGAGTACCATTAATATAATTGAAGGCTCTTTTTTTTCTCTTTTTTATAGGTGAGTTATTCGAAGTTTTCGCAATTCTGGACGGATCTATCATTCCATCATCAAAATAGGTTTGCTAATGGAATTATCTTCATTATAAAATGTCGTTTTTAATGAGTATGCTAATAAATATTATGAAGCGAACAATGTTTTTATGGTAGTTGTTTACTAGCAGTATCAGAATTTGGGGGGAATTTTTGACACCCCTAACAGAAAACTGCGATTAAAATATAGAAAACTCGTAATTTCTCTTTCTAAAGTTGGTTATTTATTTTCTTTATAGAATATGCTTCCAAAATAAACTATTTAAGTTGTTTAAAAAATAATAGAAATATTATTTTTCATTGTTTAAAAAACATTGTTTACAAAGTGCGTGCGTGCGTTCTGGGAAGCCATTTTGTTACGTAGTGAAATCAATTGATTTTTATGAGATGAATATTTTTCAATTTTTAAACTTTAAAAATCTATCAAAATTTTCCTATTCGTTCAATTGTTACGTTGTTTTCAGGGTGAATGTAAAATTTTATGCTCTTTCCGATAAACTAAATATAATCTTTTAGACAAACGTTGTGTTATAAATTCACCTCCCCCATTTTGGAATGTCTATGAGAAATTTAATAATTAATTTTGCTTGAAACGTTTTATATATCACAAATTGAAGATAAAACATGAATAAATAAAATACTCAAATTTAAAACAACAAAAAAATATCGCTTATCTGGTAATTTACCGGTAAAGTCCAAAATTTAAATCCTTCTTTTTTCGATAACCACGTGTTTTTTTTTGTTTTTTTTTTACGTGGAAGCTTACGTTTTGTTTAGAATGTTCCAGTAATTAATAGTCCATCAGTTTATATAATTATATTTAATTCCTGGTTTCCTTTTTTTCGATATATAAAAAAACAAAGACGAATTCGGATAATGCAGATTTATAGTATAATAAAAAAATATTCAGGTATTTCTTTAAGATATTAAAAAAAGAAAAATACCATTGAACATCTGCGTCATATAGTAATCCGTGTTAATGAAAAAATGAAAACTATCAGATTTTGTCTACGATAGCGTCAAGGCACAAAAATAAAAAAAACCCGGACAAGTTATCTCCCTTAAGTCAGGCAAAAACGTACTGCTACCGTCAATCTGTTCATTGCAATGTGGCCATAAAGTGGGTGCCCATTTGACGTCACATCATTATAGAAAAGTGACCCCCCACTTTGTGACCATTTGTAAAATTGTTTATCTTGGAAACTATTAGTTTCGTTTGCCGTATATATAAATGTGTATTTATGTTTTCAGCGCCTTCGAAAACCTTTAAAAGTGGAAAATTTGAAGGAATATAATCCAATATCGAGATTATTAAGGTTTCTGAATTAGTGGTTTTTTTTTACACTTATAGGCCTCCGTACATAAGTAAGAGATAATTTTTCATTTCCTGTGTCGTTACAACTTGCTTTAAAGACACGCCGTCGTCGCCGTGTGTTGGAAAAATCCTTCCATTTAAAAATACATGGATTATAATACATAAATATGAATAAATTCTCATACAGGAAGATTAAAAGAAAGCATATCTTACTCATTAACCAGGTAAGTTCTTTATTTTGCCGTTAAAATAATTATCGTAAGATTCAAGTAATGTTATTGTTCGAATGTTAAGTGTCACTTAAGTGAAGAAATCGACGGAAAAATAAATAAAATTGTTTATTACTCTATTAAAGCTTTTATGATATTAAAATTTGGTCTTTGCTCGTTTTATTGAAATAAAATTTACGGGTTTAAATTACGTTTTACTATTATTAAAATCTGATAGAAAGATAGGTGTATATTCAAAATGGCGACTTCGCCTGCGAATGTCCCCAAAATTCTGATACTGCTAGTTGTTTACTACAATTAAATGATATCTCATCGTTATTTTTAGATAAAAAACTAATCTCGAGCGTTTTCAGGTTAAAATAGGGGTGCGATCGCTATGCGTTGTGAATATACGAGCGGCATTTGGTATTGTTTGAGCATATGTATAAACTGTGCTGTATTCCTTTGCGTCAGGCTTAAGTATCAAAATATTTGTATATTTTTCGCCCTTAACTTACCAGATTAGATTACTGTAAACATTAGTTTCTAAAAGTAAACACACACATTACCTTGATAATACACTTGATTTACTTTTGCAAAACTCAATCATGTTGTGCAGAAGATATCCACATTTTTTTCTGTACAGGTAAACCAATACAAATACCGTGAATACGGGTTGAAAATATAAAGGACTTGAAACGTAACAAAAAAAAATCGTAAGCTTCTGCTGTAGATTTACGGGAAAAAATCGCTCTGTGTCGTGAAAGGAAACTTCCTCTCTAGTGCTCATTATTGCATCATTAATGTCCGTGGCTTCTTCTAGCTAAAGTAATATTGTAATTAACTTTTATCTAAAACTTAATTTTATAAAATTATTAAACACGACACACTAATTCAAAAACAATTGCACTGTTCTGTAACGCACTAGTTTTATTTAAATAAGTACCAAGCAGGCTTTTATTTATTGAAAACGTGCTCATCCGTTTAATTATCTTTTAAATAACATTTCTGTCTGCCAAGATAACATTAAAACATGTGTTATTTTCCATCACGCTAAGGTTTAAATTATCCAGTCATTACTTAGGAACATTTTGGTAAAAGAGAGCAATGATATTTGTCCACAGCATGCACGCTTTTGACAGGTTAGTTGATTAGTGAGGTTTAGATATGAGAAAAACAAAGTCCTTAGTCTTCATCGTTTTTTTTTTGTTTTTTTTACCAATAACATGTTTTACATTTACATTGAATAGACGTGACTCGAATGTAAATCATTTCCTTCTATTAATGGTTGGCAATTAATAAACCGAACAACTTTTAGTTTGTTAAAAATTCGCCAAGTGACAACTTTACGTAGTTGTGTTCGCATGTATTATATTTTAATGTTCCATCGTTTTTTATTAAATGCATTTGTCAGTAATATCGTGACCTTTCTAAGCACTCTGTTAATTACACACGAAAATGCAACTGTCAAATTATTTTTTAAAAAAATCAAGACTAATAATTTCTTGTCACACTCTTCCCCTTCTTCATTTTCCATACCCAGTTTTCTCTTTTAAAACATAAACCTATTACGAACGATTTTCGCTAAATATTGCATAATTTTTTTTTTTTTTTTTTTTTAACGAAATCCAACATTTCTTTACAATGTGGTCATTCTTATATTTATTTTTCGTTGGCGAAAAGGAAGGGGGTAAAATAATCCGCTGCCGCTCTCCCTCGACCCCAGACTGCTTCATAATAAACAAAGTCTCTGACAGCATAGACACAACACTCTCCTTCTACACTAGCGCACAAGTACATGAATTTGGTGACTTTAATGTCCATCACAAGAACTGGCTTGGATTCTCTACTAACACAGATGCAGCGGGCAGCACAATTTATAGCATCTCTATATCTCACTCCCTATCACAAATTTTTACTTTCCAACCCGTTTCCTTGAGCAGGAAAAACAACGCGCATCACTTTTAGATCTGTTTCATGAATATATTATTTATTAAAGTCCGCTGAGTTTAAATTGTCTGCTAGGATTTTGTTATATTTTTTATGCATATGATGTGCACCATAACTTCCTGGGGTCCACGATATGACCTAAAACTATATCCGATGGTGAGGTTCCAGCTTGCAGCCCTTAGAGAGTGTGGAGCCACCCTTTAATTGCAATTGCTCCCAGGTCCACTCTGACCCGGAGTGGTAGAACCTGTTAGGGCCCCAACTATGGGTTAAATATAATACGACCTAAAAAAAAACAAATATACTATATAAAAAAATCGTTTTTCAAAATCACCAAATTCGCCATTAAATAACCTGAAAATGGTTGACATGCCGTAAAACAAAACGACCAACCATAACTTCCTGGTAAAATCATTATAAAGTTTACTTATGCGGCGATTGTTAGTCATATTAATTGGACGGCATTTATAAACAGCACATTACCGCCATTTGAGTGCATCAGTATATTGGTATTTTATATAATTGTCAGATTTTTTTATTACTTAGAAAACCCTCGTGATTCTACAGATCAAACGGGGGCCGTAATCAACATGATTATTGACTATGGTATCGATTAGTAATACAATAATATTTGATTAAATTGATATCATTTATATTTTCCATGGTGCATTAATTATAAATAGTTAATATAAAATGTATTATCAAGTAAACTTGCAAATTCGGTAGTAAATTCCGTTTATTTAAACTTGGGAATACATATATTAAAGTGTATGAATTCCATGAACATTTTCCTTAATTTACTTGTCATTTTGTTTAAAGTTAAGATAAGGGCATCTTACCAAATGTCCTTCACCTGATTTTTTTTATTATTTTACCGTACCTTTTAAATCCAATTATTTTAGTTATTTTTGTATTAGTTTTCAGGGTATATTTACCAACATATTTAGAACTTCTTCCATTTCCTTTTCCAAACGGCTGGAATTCTAAAACCCAACAAATAGCACAATTTCTATCTCTCACCTATATAAAATTTGCCGTTTTGTTATCTGTATTTGTAGGGCTTCCTTACCAAGCACCATTAATGTTGTTCTTCTTAAAGAGCATTGTTTTATGTGATTTTAGTTGCCAAATGTATTGAGTTTAAAGGAAGTGAAATTTTAAAGTTTCACTAACTTTATTAGGATAATTTCCTGGTTTTATGTTAATAAAACCACATTAAAAAAATCGTATAAATACAAATATACGAATCCTGAATTATTATTAGGGCGGGACTTTGCAAAGCATGTGTGCGTCTGTTTATAAAAGCATGTGTGTGTCTGTTTATAAATATACAAAAAATAATGTCTGCCTTTCATATTTGCATTTAAGCTGTTTGTAGATTGAATTACAACAGACAAATTTATAGAGCTTGCGAACGGGTTCAAAGAACAATAAAAGTATAATTAAAACAAATTTCGTTCAAAAGCAAGTGTATTTACCATTAGTTAAAAAAAATATCTAATGAAACTTCCGGTTCACTGGGTTCAATCACGTTTCCATTTCATTTATTTCGCTTTATAGTGTTTCAAGTTGAATTTCACTTTATTATATTTAACTTAAAGAATCGGAGATTTGCATCTTATTGAAGCAGACGAATCTAAAATAAACAAATTCAGCTGATCAATTGAGTTCTCAGTAGAGGAAATGAAAATCGATCCTAATAACATAAGCTCATATGGTTTCGAAAATGTAAAGACTTATAGATTTTAAAGAGAAATACGTAGGAAGTAAGAGAGAAGAATGATAGTTTGTTGGCAAAACGGTAATGAAATATCTAACGTAGGAAGAAAACTAATCTAAATAAACCGAAAGAGAAGACGATTTCGTTGTAAACAAGAAATCATGAAGATCATATAGAAAAATGTAACAATAACTATCAAAAGATCTAGTAAATAAAATCGCAATAATAAAAAAATTGTGATAATATCATTTAAAAGGACATCAAAGTACATAAAAGAGCACGTGGCTTAATAATTATATTTTTAAATATATACCATTATAAAATATATGCACACGCACTCATAAAAGTACACCCTTAGAAACATGTGGCGATACACACACACATATATATATATATATATATATATATATATATATATATATATATATATATATATATATATATATATATATGTATGTATGTAATTTTAGGTATTTAAATTTTACGATTCGGAAATCTTCAAATATAGAATTTTTTTTTTAATTTTTAGAACACTATGAATACAATTTAATAACTCTATTTCCGCTGCACATGGATTTCTTTATTTGAAAATTAATCTTTCCAAATGATAAAATGTAAATACTTAAATTTAATTCATTAGCTCTATTTTTTATATTGATCATTTTATTTAGATGGGGTTGTTTTATATGAAATATTACATCTAATATTATATTGTAAGACAAAACAAAATAACTGGCTTAGCATAACAGTAGATATATTTCATTTCCTTATTCTGAAGTATGTAAGCGTGAAAGTGCACTGGGAGTCCACCCTTAAATTACCTTTTTAAGAAGTTGTTTTTTTTTGTTTTTTTTTTTTTACTATTCAACTGTTTACAGGTGTATTCGGGTCTGCTGCAAACAAATATTACAGTTTATTTTGTCGCTGACAAGAATTATTTACACAAGTAACACATTCACTAGCCCGTGGTTACTAGTATACTTATGTTTGGCCGCCATTTTTCTCCAATTTTTTAAACTTTGATGCATTCGACGGTTAATTGGGTACGCATGAGCAGAAAATGTCAGTTATTTTAGCAGACAGACAATCTCCAACCTCCCCATATTAAGAACGGCTGTCGGAATACACCCCTAACCTCCTCATGTCAAGAACGGCTTCCAGAATAGGCAACCCCAGTTCGAAAGGGTGTCAGTCGCTGGATTGAACTTATTTCCCCCCTATTATTTGCATATATTTATGTAGTGAAAATTGTTTGAATAAAATTAATTCATTAGTTAGTTAGTTAGTAGATGGAATTAATAATTTCATAATTTACATAAAAATTAATAATTTTATTATATCATAATTAGAATCATTTAATTCTTTCTAGCTCAACAATAAACAACAACATATGCAAATAATAAATAGAATATTTATCAATATTCAAATTTTATTTTTAGCTGCAATATTTTAAGTCTAAAAAATTCTGTTAAAAATGGCAAGTTTTACAAAACAAAGAAACAAATCCTTTTTTTCGCTAGTTTAGGAAAAAATATATAGACCATAACACTTTTTTCCTTGTTAAACAAAACAAAAACAGAGGGCGATCATTGCACAAAAGCTATTATAAAAAGCATTGGGTTTTTACGGTGTTACTATTGTACGTAATTCTTGTCAGCGAGAATTTAAACGGTGAAGTTTGTTTGCAGCAGAGGCGGTACACCTGTAAACAGTTGAATACGAAAAAAAAACCAAGCAATTTTTAAGTGCAAATCTTCAGTTGATCCTCCAGTACACTTTCACCTATACAAATTATGAAAATATATATGCCAATTAAGTTAGAGAATTCGTTGGGCTGATGCATAAGCCTGATGAATACTTACGAGAATTAAACGCGAATATTCTTTGTAGCTTAATTGCGATGAATATTTTCATAACTTACTACCTAGATTTACCTCGGTATTGAGCATTGTTGAAATACTGGAAACATAAGCATAAATGTATCTCCTCGTGTATTAATTAATGTGATTATTTATATATATATTATAAAACGCAAATGACCTTGTAACGATGTATGTACCCCACTTTTCGGTTTACAAACACCTGTTGCGCATGCGCGCATGGCCTGTGCAATGAAATATTAACGTTATTATTTTGAAATTATCATTTAACATGGGAAGAGTGGGGTTTAAAATAACTTAAAAGTAATACAGAAATGAACGATGTAAAACAAAAGCTGACAGTATAAAGAAGTGTTTATTTGGATAATTTAAGCGCGAAAAAAAAAAAGCAGAACCAAACGGACACCGAAATATTAACGTTATCTCGAAATTATTATTTAACATGAGAAGAGTGGGGTTAAAATAAACAAAAACACAAAGGAACAATTGGAACGCTTAAATATTAACGTTATTTAGAAATTAGTATTTAAAATAGGAAGAGGGGGGTTAAAAATATCTTAAACATAATACAGAAATGAACCATGTGAAAAAAAAATCAAAATTTAATTTAACTATGTATTATGGTATCTGTTCAGTGCACATTTACCAACCACTTATAATTCAGTAACTGTAAATTTTATTTTAAAAAGTCAATTGTAATAAAGAGGACGACTCAGAAATATATCTATATTCTTTTTTTTCTATTTTAATATACTTTCATAGAAATGTTTCTGCTACATCAAAAAGAAAAAAAACACAAACTATATTCTTTACGTCACAAGTGTCACGCTCATACATGAAATCCATAGCCTATACAGCATACTGACCTAACGGGTCAAGGGTTCTAATATATATATATATATATATATATATATATATATATATATATATATATATATATATATATATATATATTAGAAAAGTACGCATCGTTGACTGGGTTCAAAAACAGCCTAGAGAAAATGGACTCTGATTTATGAAAGTATGATATGTTATGAAAAGGAAGGGTTGTAAAGAAATAGCTTCGAATTTGGTGGTATCAAAACCAAAGCAACATATAATGAAAGTAAAAATAAAATCAATCAACCCCATGATTTATTAAACCATACCTGTTCACACTGAAACACTTAGCACAATATTCTGTGGATCTATATTAAAAAAAAAACTGGTTAAACTTCGTGACATATTTCTATTCTATGGAGGTCAGGTGCGAACGAACACACCATAATTTTATTATACCATAATTTTGCAAACTGAAAAATAATTATCAAAGTATACTTAAGCAGATATATATGAAAAGTGTTTAGAAAAGTGTGTGCCTATTTCCACTCTATGGAGGCCAGGCGCGACGCAAACCCCACAATGTTATTATATCATCCCTATTTAAGTAAAAACATACTTATAAAAGTATTCTTATATACATCTATATCAAACACACTTGTAAACGTTTTTTATTTTTCATTTTTATTTTTTTGTTTCCATACTTTGTGAACCAGGCGCGAATCCCGACCCCACAATTTTAATGAACCACCGTTCTGCAAGATCTAACATACCTATTCATGTGTCTTGATATATCTTCTATCAATATATGTAATCGTTTTTTTTTTTAAATAGTCAACCATATAGGAGCTTATTTGTGACCAGACACACACACATTCCGCTTTACATTTTATATATATATATATATATATATATATATATATATATATATATATCGCAATGGTGAAATTAAGACTTTTATAATTAACAAGCGAGGGGTACCCGGCGTTGCCCGTGTGTTAGGAGGTGTGCCTTGAAACTCCGGGGGTTGGTTAAAAATGTTTAGGTAGGTAAGTATGAGGATCGAACCCGATCCGTTGAGGCAAAGTTGTAAATTAAAGTGTAAAAAAAAAAAATGCGATCTTAACCATTGCCCCACCGCGAGATGCTAACGGAATCACGTTTGAATTTATTTAATTACTTGGATTTGGCAGGTGCCGGTTTTAATGAGGGCACGTTTGAGTGCGGGATAGTATTTCATTTACTGCAGATTTTTTTTTCCCAAGATGTTATAGGAAAGAGACTGTTGAATATTTACCTTCCCGAAATCGAACAAATTAAATAGACAGTTGTTAACCGTGGGATATTACGATTTATATGTGATAAAGCGAACACACACACACACACATATATATATATGTATATATATATATATATATATATATATATATATATGCATACGTAATACATTTTCGCTTTTATATTTAGAGATAAAAATATAATGCGTTGTAAAATACCGAAAGTACCTACAAAGAGAAAATTAAAAAAAAAAAAAATAAATAAAAATAGGAGTCATCTCACCGATTTTAAAAAATGTATAGCGGGGCTAAAAGCAGAAAATCGAAAATATGCGCATTTAAATTAAGTTACGTTGCGTTCCGTGGTGGAAGAATGTGATCAAGATAAAGCAAAATTGATATTTTTCGAAGATCGTTGAGATTAATCACACTAAACCGTAAGAGACACTTATCTTGTTACAGAGAGACAGTCTTCTTTACCGAATGATAAAGTGCTGGCTAGTGACTGCATGACGTTTGCGGGTAAAGAAATGAAAACAAAAAAAAACAAAAAAAGAAAACAACATATTAGGTGGCGTAGTGTTGTAAAAGTGTACCAAAATACCTTTTAAAACACAATGAAATGGATCGTATCGCTTTCTTTTTGTTTCTTCTTTTGCAACAGGAGTAGCAATGCAATGATACAAACGATTGAGATGTAACGATACGGTTTAAGTGTAGCTACATCCTAACATGCCTACATACATACACGATATATATATATATATATATATATATATATATATATATATATATATATATAATTAGATATACGTCGATGTAAAGGTACATTTAAAAAATCCAGTTGTTTGATTATATATATATATATATATATATATATATATATATATATATATATATATATATATATATATACCCTGTGCAAACACGTAAGCATGACGCTTGTTGCCAGATCAACGAAGTAAAGCAATGTTGTGACTCGCCAGCACCAGACAGGTAAACATTTGGCAAGCCTAGGCGTTGTATGTACCGCGCTGAGTCGTAGCAATTTAAAAACTGGTATTGTGTAGACGCATTAATTCACTGGGAACGAAGCACCCCAGTCAAGCAGATGAAAATTTAGATGTACAATTCTGCGGTTTACTGTATACTCATGCGTATAAACAGACAGAAGAGATCATTTTATATATATATATATATATATATATATATATATATATATATATATATATATAGGGGTGAACGACAAAAGTGTCGCCATAAAAACAGAAAACTGCAGCTTCATTTTAAGACTTTTATTGAAGAATCAATGCATGATAACTTGATTATATAGCTGAGTTTTAATCTATTCAATGTAATCGGATTTTGCTTAAATATCCGCTGGGCGCTGCGATACCAGGATCATGTATTTCTGCAAGTGCAGGGGAGCTCACTGAATACTCGGCGAATACTCAGTGGAACGCAATGATCATGCTGAAATTTTTTTCGTGAGGTAATATTAGTTATGTTCTCGCAGTGTAATAAAAGATGTAGTCCTGGGAGTTCATGTGGTCGTAAGAGCGGACCAGTTTAAGAAGGGTACGAGTTTGTAGCATTTCTTTCTAAAGCAAACCTTCGTCTTTTGGATTTGTGGGGCTGCGCCGAGTTTTGCTGACACTTTGCGTCAGCCAGTTATCACCTGATTAAACAATAATATTAAGACATTGTTTTGTTATACCTAGGACCGGTGTAGAGAATAAGTTAAACAGCGACGCATTTCCGGTCTCTTTGGTTGAACATTCCGTCACTTTCATATATAAGAACGCTACTGTCGCTCTAGGGATGTGTACACAACTGGCTTACAAGTAGATGGTATGTAACAACAACAAAATAAAACCATGTGCGACAATTTAATCGTTCCACGCACACACACACCATCATCGGCGGTCACTCGTGTCCGAGTAAGACTGTCCTCCGTTGTGGCTTCTGTGGGTCCTCAGGTGAGCATAGAGCCCAATCCTAGACCCAATTTGTCTTGTGCAATTTGGACAGAAAAAGGTAGTGGTGGTGGGGTTGGGTGTGTCTGGTTGATAATCTGTCCTTTCTGTGCTTGCGTTTATCCTCAGCAGCTTGATTTAGGTCACTACTATAAAGCGCAACACCTTTGTGGACAGCGCTCCTCCAAGCCAACCTGCTCCCAGCCACGTCCTCCCATGCCTCAAGGTCCATGTGAAACCGCTTTAGATTTGCTTTGTTGTTGTCCTTATACCTCATCTTTTGGCCACCCTGGGCACGCTTTCCCTCAACAAGCTGAGAGTAGAAAATCTGTTTTGGGAGGCGGAGATCCGGCATTCGGACAACATGACCAGTCCATCTGAGCTGGCGTTGAGCAACAGTAGCGGTGATAGTGGGAATGTCAGCCTCACTCAGGGCGCTGGTGTTGGTGCGTCGGTCCTTCCAACTAATTCTGAGGATTTTTCGGAGGCATCTTTGGTGGTACGTCTCCAGGGTTTTTACATGCCTCCTGTATGTGGTCCAGGTCTCCGATCCATAGAGAAGAGTGGGCAGCAAAACAGCTTTGTATACCATGATTGTGGTCTTTGCCAGAAGGTCACGGTGTTCAAATACTCTCTTCCTTAGCCTTGAGAAAGCCCCACTGGCACAGCTGAGACGGTGTTGTATTTCATAATCTATGTTGGCGTTTGATGATAGGATGCTGCCTAGTTATGGGAAGTGGTCCACATTTTCCAGTCCAGCGTTGTTGATGGAGATGTTTGGGGGTGAGACTGGAGTACTGTTTGGTGGTGATTGATGGAGTATTTGAGTTTTTTTTATATTGATTGTTAGTTCTAGCTGTTTGTACGCCCTCGTGAAGGCAACCAGTGTACACTGTAGGTCCTCTTCTGAGAGGGATACAAGGGCGTTATCGTCTGCATACTGTAGCTCCATAATGGATATGGTGTTCGTTCGACCTTTGGCCCTAAATCTGTTGATGTTAAAAAGTCGCCCGTCAGTTCTGTACATAATCCGAACTCCATGTGGAAGATGTTTGTTCGTGAGATGGAGGATAGCAGTAATGAAGATTGAGAGCAGGGTTGGGGCAATGACACATCCCTGTTTCACTCCCGTGTCAACCCTGAAGGGTTCTGTTTCATCTCCACTACTACCGAGGACTGTAGCTGACATATTGTCATGTAGCAGTCTCAGTACCCGAATGTACCTCTCTGGGCACCCAAACCTTGCAAGAACCAGTCAAAGGGCTTGACGGTTTACAGTCAAAGGCTTTAGTAAGGTCTATAAAAGCCATGTATAATGGTAAATTTTGCTCCCTGCACTTTTCTTGGAGTTGACGAGCAGTGAAGATCATGTCCATCGTGCCTCTATTTGGTCGAAAGCCACTTTGGGACGCGGGAAGCATGGTTTCTGCAAGGGGGGTAAGCCTGTTGGCCAAAACCCGAGCAAGGGCCTTCCCTGTGGTAGAGAGGAGAGAAATGCCCCGGTAGTTCCCACAGTTTGCCTTGTCTCCCTTCTTAAAGATGGCGACAACAAGGGCATCTCTAAGTTGTGCAGGGATTTTCTCTTGTTCCCATATTTTGAGCAGCAGGGTATGGATGTGTCTGAGAAGATCAGGCCAACCTTTTTTCAGGATTTCTGCTGGGATGCCGTCAGAACCAGCCGCCTTATTGTTTTTCATCTTCCTAATTGCATCCAACACCTCTTCCAGACTGGGTGGTTCTCCCATGCTCTCAATTATGGGCTGTTGGGGGAGTTTTTCAAGAGCCTCCATCTCTGAAGTGGTGTCCCTATTCAGAAGATCCTCGTAATGCTCTTTCCATCTATTTGTTATTTCTCCCTTTCCTTTCAGCAGCGTGAGCCCATCCTTAGACCGAAGGGGGTCAGAGAACGGTAGATGGGGCCGTATACCACTTTTCTGGCTTCAAAGAATCGTCTGGTGTCCCCAGAGTCAGCAAACTGCTGGATCTCCTGAGCCTTCTTCATCCACCTGAGGTTCTTCAGCTTCCTGACTGTCGATTGGACAGCGGCTTTAGCCTTGGCATGGGCAGCTCTTTTAACCTTGCAATTGATGTTATTCTGCCAGGTGATAAAAGTTTGCCTCTTGATGTCTATAAGCTGTTGGATTTCGGTATCGTTTTTATCGTACCAATTCTGATGTTTCCGCTTTTTCTGCCCTAGGATGCTTATACCAGAGTCCATGATGGCACAGGACAGCTTTTCCCAGTGCTCTTCAGAGGCATGCAGATACTGCTTGGGCAGGTCCGCGCTAAGAGCCGCCTGGAGGCGTTGTTGGTAGGTGATATCGCCCAGCTGATCGATGTTGAGCTTTGGTCGGCGCTTTCTTTTTTGCATTCTTTGCTTCAGCATAAAATGGATAGACATGATTGAGCGAATAAGACGGTGGTCGGTCCAACAATTGTCCGTACTGGTCATTGCCCTGGGTATTCAGCACATTACAGCGGTCTTTGGCACGGACAATGACATAGTCAATGAGGTGTCTGATTTTACTTTGAGGGTGCATCCATGATGTTTTGAATACGTTTTTTGTCGGAAAAGTGTGTTCGTGATGATCAGGTTATGTTCTGAGCACTTTTTCAGTAGGAGTGTACCATTTGAGTTAATGTTCTCAACTCCTTCTCTTCCAAGCGTTCCTCTCCAGTGCTGATGGTCTCGTCCCACTCTGGCATTGAAGTCCCCAAGTAGGATTATCTTGTCCCCCTTGGGGGTCCCGGATAAAATGGTGTCAAGGTCAGCATAAAAGGTCCCTTATTTCATCATGTGCATCAATTGTTGGAGCATGCGCACTAATCACAGTGGCCATTTGGCGGCCCGCAAGCATCAGGGCCATGGTATTTAGGCGTTCGTGGATGCCCACAGGGGGTTCATTAAGGTGGCGGATGAGGCTGTTTTTATAGCAAAGCCCACGCCATGGATACGTGGCTCTTCTGCAGGCCTTCTTTTCCAAAAGAAGGTGTACCCGCCTTTCTCCTCCCTCAGCTGCCCATCGTCAGCCAGTCGGGTTTCAGAGAGCGCAGCTATGTCAAGCTGGAACCTCCTTAGATCTCTTGAGATAATCGCAGTTCTTCTTTCGGGTCCATCACTTGTTTTGTTGTCCATGAGGGTCCTCACATTCCAGGTTCCAAAATATAGGCGTAAGTTTTCTTTCTTTTTCCGACCGCGTGGTGGTGGCCCCTCTGGATGCTGTAGTCCAGACGGTTTTTTTAGGCAGGCTATTTTTAGGGGTACCTTTTCTAACCCCCTCCCCTACTGGGGTGAGCAGAGTGGATCCTAAACAGGGCTGCTCAGTCATGGATGCAGCTGCCGAAAAACTCTTTCTGCCTCGGTCCGTGAGGTTAGCGACTGAATCTGGCACGCACCGCCTATGAGCCAGGTTGCAGCTAGGAGCTGCCAGACTACACTGTCCTGCTCCCGTCACCACTTCCTGGTCGCCACAGGACTTTTTCTATCCGGGAATTACGGGAGAGCACTCTCTGCCTCAGTCCGGGAGCTTAATGACTAAAAACTGTCACAAGACTTTTCCATCCAAGATGTAGAGTAGGGTGTGTTCCCTTTCGGGAGAACGCCTGCGCGTGATGTCTTTTAACGTAGGGAGACTGATGCGCCTGCAGCCACCACACGGCCCCTTGGCAGAGGAGGGCCTGATTCCAATGGCATGAAGAACCACGATGACTGGAGACTCTCTTCTGTTGCAGCCTTCATCCGCCTTCAGTGCCGTTGTGTCATTGTCATCATCCGCCGCATCAGCCGTTGAGGTCTTTTGGATCACTCTTTGTCTGGAAACTCCCCTTCAACCTTACCGCCATGGGTGAGCCTACCAGGAGCCAAGGCTCCGGACGGCATCGCTCTCAGGTTCATCGGAACACCCAAGGTTCTCCACCACGACAAGGGTGCGATCTAGGGAGAACACACACACACACACACACACACTCACACACACCCACACACACACACACACACACACATATATATATATATATTTATATATATATATAAGTTTATACACCTTTATATCCATACAAGCAGGCCGTCCGGCATTGTCCTGCTGTAAAATACGCTTAAATATTATATTTTGATTAATGCAGATTTCGCATTCTTCATTATATTATATTCGATCTTCTACATAATAATATATCTATTATATATATAAAAGTAAACATGTCTGTATGTGTGTGTTTGTTTACATTTTCCTAAACAATATCCCTGCCAACTTCAAGTCTACAGACTTGAAATTTGATATACAGGGTACTGAGATTTGTAATCCGTTTTCAGCCAGAAATTAGGCTGTTAAGAGGTCAAAGTTCAACGGTTTTACCTTTGAGACCTCTACCAAACTCATCCGACAATTTTCAGTCTAAACACTTGACATTTTAGATATAGGTTCCTTGGACATGCATCTAACTTAATGACTTGATTTGAGTCCCAAACAATAAATGTTATGCGTTCACAATAGGGGGTAAAGTGAAAAACTCTCCCTGCAGTCTCGACTAAATTACTCAGATAAATTCTGGTTTTAACATTTGAAATTTTACGTAAAGGGTAATCAAAGATAGGGAAGATTTGTAAATAAAATTTAATTACCAATATATAAATGTATGTTTGTATGTATTTTTCCATGTCTGCCTAAAACTATCGACAGTGGCGACGGATTTTTTCAAGATCAGGATCGTTTAAAGTACGATATTTCAGACGACAAATATCGAAAAATTGGCTAAAAACATTAATTTCTTCACCCTAAACTCGACATTTTTCTACAGGGGGGGGGGATGCTATATATTATAAAATATTACACAGAGGAGCGATGCCATTGCCATACGCGTATAACGACAACGTACTCGAAATATGTACTAATAACACAGGATTCGACATGTATCACCGCACTATATAAATTAAAGCAAAGTGTTTCCTTTTTCTGAATAATTTTACGAACAAATTTAATATAGTAGTAACATTTTAATTAATCAGATTAGTGTTCTCATTTGAGATGTTATCTTTACAACATTTATAATGTAAACTCTTTACCCATTCATTGCTTAAAAAAATATCACGTAACGGATATGGTCCTGGATACGACCTTAAACTATATCCGATGTTGAGGCCGCAGATTGCGGGCTCTGGGGAGTGTGGAGCCACCCTTTTGTTGCCATAGCTCCCAGGTCCACTCTGACCCGGAGTAGGAGTACCTCTTTGCATTCCAACTATGGGTTAAATAGAAACTGACTTGCAAAAAAACAAATATATTCTATTAAAAAACTTTTATTCAAAATCACCGGATTCGGCATTAAATAACCTGAAAAGGTTTAATATGCCGTAAAACAAAAACGACCAACAAACCAATTAAGAAACGGATATGTAGGCGCCGCCAACAATGGCCGAAAAATAAAGTGGCGGTTTTTTAAAACGAAATTACATTTAATAAAATCCATTATTTTTAGTAACTTTTTTTCCAGAAACATAAAACCCTTAATTTTATCATATACAAAGCAGAACAATGTAATAATATTGTGAATATTTGTACATGAGAAGTATGCTTTAAAAATGAATTTTAGAGTAAGAATGTTTAAATAAGCTATTTATAAAATATATTATTCAGTAAGTAATAAAAACTAAAATATTTAAAAAAAAACTGCTACAAATTATCATAGGTCACATTCACATTAAAATAAAAAAAATATATAAATCCATTGAATACTTTGTATATGTCGGTGCAGTTGGACTGGACTGGGCTGGTTTTGCCTAATGGATTGAGGGTACCAGATTGACAGTTCCTGGCTGCTGTTTCCGACTGATAGTACATGAACCCTAACTCTTTGGTAGCGCTAAGAGCGGCTGCTCCCTCAACGGTTGTATAATATCGGGATGTTTGTAGTGCTATGTCGCGCATGGAAAGGGATCTATACTTTATTTGACGTATTGATATAACACCGGTATATTGTTTTAAGGAGCACCAATAAAATATTTTTAATAATGTCTCTTCTCTATTAAAAACAAATAAAATCTATCGTCTTAATGGTTTTACATACGATGAATCTACAATAGACTCCTCCGTATTTTATACGCAACTAGGATTTTTTTTAAATGGTACTTGCCCTTTTTCTTATTAAATACTTCTTTTATAATCTAAGGATATGCCAGAATTAACAATTATTCCGATTAATGAATTATGTTCAATCCAACATCATTTGTTTGTATATAATCTAGCTCGATGTAATTGCTGTTTTGACTCATGTTTAAATATTTCTTCATCAGTTATGCACGATGCCAATTCACTGTAACGGATATAATGCAACAGAAAAATATACTCAATTATTTCCTTTACGTGTTTTGAATGCTACTTTCTGTAAAACATGCTTTGATTCTTTACTGAAAATTAAACATTGTTTTTATTGATCTTCTCTAATATATATATATATATATATATATATATATATATATATATATATA
This sequence comes from Euprymna scolopes, assembly GCF_053919585.1. Classification (NCBI taxonomy): domain Eukaryota; kingdom Metazoa; phylum Mollusca; class Cephalopoda; order Sepiida; family Sepiolidae; genus Euprymna; species Euprymna scolopes. The sequence goes on along the minus strand of NC_136485.1, from coordinate 39,610,426 downwards.
TATATATATATATATATATATATATATTGTATTTGGTAATTCTAACTGCATTTTATTTAACTCCTATTCCAAATTTAAATATCCATTAATATCAAATAATATCACCCTGTATTTACACTAAACATATACTTGTAATTTACGAAATAGAGTATACTTATTTATTTCAAGTACATATTAATGTGGAGTCCTTTGTTTCATTCTTACATTTATCAGCTTAAAAAATTATAGTTTTTACATAAAATATGTATCGTATAAATATTTACATCAGACATACATTTATATACACCCACTTAAACATATTCGAATATTACTGAATGATATTGGGTATATTAAGTTTATACTCAAATAATTTGTAAATACAGTATGTATTACAAATAATTCTATTTCTTGAAACCCGTTAAATGAATATTTTCTAGGACAGTTGATTATATAGTACCAACAATATATTATTTTATTAATCATGATTTGCTGCGTAATTTTATTATACTAATAACATATATACAAGGTTAATTTGCATTAAAAATCGTACCAGTTAGTTTACCTATTTTCTTATGGAATGAAAACCAAATAAAAAATGAAAATGTTTATATTTATATACATGTGTTTATTATTGTTAGCATAAGCTTCGGTATATATAAGTTTCCAATCTATAATTAAAAAAAGGAAAATAATAAAATACAATCGTATTGAAATTTCTCAATCGGCTAATATCTTCACTATATAAATATGTATATTAGTATGTTAATAGACTATTTTTGTACAATAATTTTCTTATAATTTTTTTGTGTAAATAAGTAATTCAGTACAAATCATGTTAGCGTCATATTTTGGTTATTTAATAAGACTTGCTTGTTTGATATTTTAACTGTTTCCAATAATATTTAAACGAATAAATCTGGTATATTAATCTATATATTTTAACTGTGGAACATGACTGGTTTCAGCTAAAAACAGAATCAAAAATGTATATGCAAACAAGTGTGTAAATTCCATTCTTATTATTAAGTAACTTCTACAGAGGCAAAACTTTATGATAGTTTTGCAACTCCCAGATTAGCTAAGTGTTTTTAATAGCACTTAATAATGAAGACGATTTTAATGTATTTTTCCTTGCCGATTTAATCAAAGATGTTGTTTACCTGTTATTTTTAATAGTTTATATTAAATCATGATATACGGATTCGTAATACATCCATGGAAAATCAAACCTAGCAACTACATATGTTTTGTTTTAATATTGCCAATGGTTTTATTTCATGTATGTATATATATATATATATATATATATATATATATATATATATATATATATATATATATATATATATATAAACAAGGGGCGTGGGTTTATATACTATAGTTAAAAATTCTTCATCTTCAGTTCTCTGGCTAAAGGCTAAAACCCACGCAGTTACAAATTATGTATCTTCACTTCCCTAACTTAAGGTGTAGAGACCCAAGCTTTCTTCCGTTATCAATTATGGAAGTGTTTGAATTTACTACAATTTCCATTGGATTAGTACTTGATTCAACTTATAATTTAATTGTTTCGTTTAAAGGCTGTTCTATATGTCCATCTGTATATAAGATTTCCTATCGAGAATTTGTAAGGTTCCGTACGTATATACTTTTAGAAATGTGTACTTTAAGGTGGATAAAACAATACGCATTTTCTGTATCAACTTTTATAAATTCTGGGAATACGTTGTAGAGTTTCTATATTGATTTTATCTGAGTTATTTTTACTAGCAATATTTTTAAAAAATAACTTATATATATGTTTGTTGTAAGAGAGTGTACTTTTTCAATATGCCAGGCATAATAGCTTTCGTAATTC
>NC_136485.1:39601089-39606089 GCF_053919585.1 Euprymna scolopes | reverse complement strand
TACAGTTTGGAGGAAATTATTGACACTATTTCAACTAGACGAGTTTTTCTCGTGAAAGTTTGGCGAGTGGGACCCTATAAATTGGATCTCAGACGGTCAATTGCACAGAAAATAACGATAAAACAGATACAAACTCGCAGCATTTCTTCTCTTAGAAAGAAGTTTCAGGGAAGAGAAAAGGGCATCCTTCACGAAATATATTTTAAACTCTGTCAAGGCAGAATAAGTTCTTTCTAACAGCTACTACCCAGAGGTGGCAACTATACTCCATTATTGGACGTACTTGGCTCTGATACAGGAAGAGCATTGCATCAGCAGTTAGATATCAATAGGATCGATAGAAGGATTCCATCATTTTTTCAGCGACCTTAGAACAATATTTGATGCACGTGTTCCATTTCAGATCAGGGGTAATGGTACAATCCAGGAGTTTTTTTAAACATGGAACCTCCACAAGATGAGAACCATTCATTTAAATTCAGCCCAGATGGGGATTATAGCGTTGATCATTAAAATTCAGAAGTTTAGCTTTAGATGGATTAAACATTATCAGCCAACTCTTTTCCCATTGTATCATATGCTCATACTCAGAGGAGAGAGAGAGTCGTAGAGAACTTGGGCGTTTACGGTCTTTGATATACTGCAATAGATGGTAGCGTCGTCAGCATAAATAGATTAGGAAGAGCGTGTGGCCGATAACCATAACTCTTACGAACCTTTCAGCGGCAAATGATTTAATAATTTAGAAGACCTTTATGGCATACTTAATAAAAAGCCTTTGATATGTAAAGAGCAATTGCCCTAGAAATTAGGCCTCTACAGATTCTATAATCCTATGGATTATAACCGTTACTGCCTACGTATTTATAATTCATCCTTGTTTTTCTCGGGTAAATAATTTACACTAAATACATTTACATAAATAGTAAAATGAAACTATTCATCACGCTAAGCCACCTATAGTTAACATTTAATATATTAAACTATAATTTATTTTATTGAATTAGAAGGCGACCAATTATACTATTTTGCAGCATTATGTTGTTTAGAATTAGGTACTACTTACAAGTACAGATAATTATTTAAGGTTATATGTATACTTAATTTAAATCAACGCTTGTCAAATGTTTTTTTAGGTATTACGTCTGCTTCTTAGCTAAGATTAAAATTGGGAGTAATCTTGCTTCATTTCGAATAAAGTTTTAATATCTAGATGTAAATTTTAGTATCAAAACTTATTTATTAAACACTTCTACACGAAACATAGGCTTGGTTGAATACATTGTCTCATAAATATATTTTATCCGTTTTGAAGACGGAAATTATGAGAGATAAAGATAAATTATTCGGAGTGTCGTATCATCGTGTGATGTGAGCTTTTGCTGAGATCATGTCTGAAAAAAGCTGTTAAAAAAACCTCTTAGCGACACCAGCTCTGAACTATAACTATGTATGATAAATTCCAGTTCAGAGCTGGTGTCCTGTAAAGAAATCGTTAAACGTTTAAAAGTTCTACGGTTATTATTCGTTTCACAAACTTTCGTTTTGCAAATTCCTTTCAATACCCCCTTGGGTCTCACAAAAACATGGAGTCGACCACGGTCGAATACGTTGCCTCGGTAGTGGAGTCAATCATAAGGGATGCGTGTCTAAAATTTATGAGTCCGTTTGCTAATCAATATTGCTATCTCATCTGGCTTCTTGCCACCATTGCACGATCATTTCTGACGTTTTGTTGTAATATAGAAACGGGGATGAATTGTTATTTTTTTATATGCCGATGTGCACTCTGTATTCCAAGCAGTATTTTGATCAGCTGACTCTCATGCTTCAATCCAATAATATATTGTTTCCACTAAATGTGTATAATTTATGAAATGAGTGCATTGTTAGTAAATAAACCAACATTTTTTCGTATTATGTTATCCTTACCATCTATATAATACTTGTAATCAATCTTTCCGGCCACTTCTGTTATTTATAGCATATGGAGGACGTACAAATTTGAGTTTTCATTAACCAATTTCTTTATATACAGCAGCAAAATACTATTTAATATTGAAACGCTATATATATATATATATATATATATATATATATATATGCCCATATTATAAAGGTATACGTATGTGTATATAGACCATATGCTATATATGCATATTTATAGCTCAGACGCTCTATATACATATAAGTGTATATATATATATATATATATATATATATATATATATATATATATATATATATATATACGCGTATATATATTGGATTCTAAAACACTTTAATTTTAACGTGTATTACTCTACCTCTCTATACTCGATCCTTTCCGTGCTTGTACACCAATTTATATTCTCTTTCGCTTAGTCTATTAATATTTTTGTTTATACTGTAAACAAGAGTAACATATTAAACTTCCAACTAAAATATTTGTTTCTGTCTATTCATCTCTTGACATATCTAATCCCCTGTATCATTTTATTATATAATGCAATCTACGTTTATGATCGTCTATTCCGAGACACGTTTAGTTCATATTATTTTACGTCTCCCTTGACATATTAGGAAGTGAATTGTATTAATTCATGATTGAATGAGAGTTCCCATTCTTACATATATAAATGCGACTCCCGAGAAACGTGTATAGTCTCGTATACTAAATAGAAAAAAACACAGTGAAAAATGTTATCCTAAGCAGCACTATAATGCCATACACCTATTTTGAAGTAGCATTGCTCTATCAAAACTATTAATGAATTTAATAACCTCTTAGATAAGACATTTGATATATGTACTATATTAACGAACCTGATAACATTTAATCACTTCCATTTTTTTTTATTATTACTATAATTGACCTAAAGTAACATTGACTTAAAAATATATTAGATTTTTTTTTCTCAAAAAGATATTGACTTCTGCGGTCTCCACCAAATTCCCCTGCCAATTTATCGTCTAAAGATTGGAAATTTTATATAAAGGTTATACCCATATAGGGCAAGTTTGTGCTCGGTTTGGGTCGAAGATTTGAGCTGCCAAGAGGTCCAGGTTCAACAGATTTTTCCTGTGCGGTATCTAGCAAACTACTCAGACAATTTTACGTCTAAACATTTGAAATTTATACATAACAGGTATTCAGAATGCGGGCAACATTTTAATCAGTTTTGGTGTTAAAATTTGCTGCCAAATATCAAAATTAAGAGTTGACCTTTGCATATTCTATCAAATTTTTCAGCGAATTCTGAGTCTAAATCTAGAAATCTAAGATCTAGGTAACTTAGACATGGGTAAAACTTTATATTTTCATTTTAGACCAAAATAATAAAATTAAGGGGTAAATATTTGGGTGAGAATTTGGGTCAAATTGAAAAAAAAAATCTGCGGTCCCTACGAAATTACTCAGACATATTTAAGTCTTAACATTTTAAATCTTACATAAAGTGTAATCCCACGTAAGGCAAAGCGTGAACAGTACACATGTCGAGTAAAACCCGGCTGAGCTGCTGGTATATCTATGAAATTTACTGTCTCTCTGTCTGTATGTTATCGTGTACATTTCCCTACGAAACTTCTCTTTCAATTTTCAGTCTGCAGATTCCCGATTTGACATAAGATAGTGAGAGTTGGGAAGCTCGTTTTAATCGGTTTTCGGTCAGAAATTTGGCTGGCAAAGGATCAAACTTCACCATTTGTTCATTGAAAATTCTATTACATTCCCCTCTCAAGTTTGGGTCTAAATACTTAAAAAGAGTAGATATAAATTACTTGAACAATGATCACATTTGTATTGGTTTGAACAGAAACAAGTACATGTGAATGTGTCAGTATTGTTTGTTTAAAAAAATTACTTCAAAAGTATCTACCTAATTACTCAGCTAATTTTTAGTCTAAACATTTGAAAATGCACATAACGTCTATCCCGATATAGGGAAAGCTTTCTAATTGTTTTTTGTCTTCCAAGTGGTCAAAGTTTAAAAGATATAACGTTTACGGTCTCTAGCAAGCTATTTAGCCAGTTTGGAGTCTAAACATTTGAAACTTTACATAAAGGGTATCCAGCCATGCAGCAAGCTTATTAATTAGATTTTGGGCAAACAATTTCGCCTCCAAGAAGTCAAAGTCAAAAGAGTTAATCTTTAGAGGTACTAAAAAACTCTTCTGCCAATTTTTAGTCACGTACTTTATATTTCAGTTGTGGCTAACCTGGACATGATTCACACTTTTTACTATATAGTTTTTTTTTTACCTAAGGTACATTAGGCTCACGTACTTCAAGTAATTCTTATATGACTATGTAAAACACATTACATTGACAAAAACGGTATGTGTTGCTCACGTCCTCTGGAACACACACCGAATATATTGTTCCAATTCTGATCAGTGTTTAATGTAATTACTGTCTATTGTTTCCTTGTCATGTATTTTATTTCCCTGATATTCTTTGATAAAATACACAAAAAAAATAATCTGGTTCAATTATTAGTTTCATAAAATCGATTATAAATCGACGTCTGTGTAATGTCGTAATTTACATATATGAATAATGCATTATATACTGAAGGCAGAGTCATGTTCAAAATCAACCTCATTGACCAGCTGTTCTTTATGGTTTGCTTCACAAAAAATTAATATATGAATCGTACCTACATAGACAAAACAACATAATTTTTTTTATGAGTTCGAAAACTGTTAGGCTTCATTTCTAAAACCATACCTTAATTGGGTCTCTGACAAATAGAACAAATTTGATTGAAACAGAGAAATTATTTGGAACAAGTCTAAGTCGAATTTGCATACATTGTGTTTTATATAACAACTCCATTTGCATTTGAAAAATTTTGTCGTCACACATTTAGCAGTAAGCTTTATATTATTCGATACTTTATTGTCAATACAACGCTTCTAAAAATATTTAATTTAAGCAAGCACGTAACGTCTAATATATAATACAAATATTTTGTAAATAATAAATCATTATAGTAATTTACATAGAATATATCTAA
>NC_136485.1:39553589-39591089 GCF_053919585.1 Euprymna scolopes | reverse complement strand
ACGAACGATGTAAGGAGGTGATTTGGAAGATCATTAATGTAAATCAGGAAAAGAGTTAAAAAGTACAATGGTATATCAATAGCATGGTAAAAGAATATATTGAAGATAGGTTAGAATATCATAGCAGCTAATAATCTTACTACAGGGACACTGTAAAATATATAAAACGAATTAACTTTCCGAATTATTATAACATAAAAATAGAACTTATAAGTATATGTATTTATAATGTGACATTTTAAGGTAGTTGAACGACTCTCTCTAGTTGACTGTTTTAATTCAGGTTTAATAATACACGAATATATATTTTTCGGAAACGTTGAGATGAGTAATGTTTTTTGACAATTCAAATACACAGTTTATTAGGAACCAATAAATACATATAAGTATTTACATATTTTGAAAAACAACCATCCACTTGGCCTTTTGGTCAAGATCAAAGTGTTGTAGGGCCTTGTGCCTAATTTTGTTGAATTGAATTTTTTGTTCGTTTTTTATGTTCAATTTTTTCTTTCTCAATAAAATATATAAACAAGATCAAAGTGTAGTATCTGTTATTCAGATGCTGCACTTTTATTTCTTGTTCTCTTTCGGTGGAGGAGAAATCCTTCACGACTGAGACAATTTATATTTTTGTACCCTTTCTCCACGTTAAAAAACGACCCTGGTGTCTAACTCTGTCCCGTGGGGAGGCATAGTAAATAGGTACAAATATTGAGACAGAGTACGTATTTTTCATACATATCTTTACTGTATCTATATGAAATATAAATCGATTACTTATTAGAATATACGTATATATACATATATATATATATATATATATATATTGCTTCCATAAAATCATACAGAAGAACGTTATTCAATCTCATTAGCAATTGATTTAAACCAAAAAATATCCTTTTAAAAAAGTTGGTCTATTGTGATTAGTACCTGATTTACACAATGCAGAAACCCACAACCGTTAATCGTACCCTCATTAAAATCAGTAAAGGACTAAAACTAAAATTAAAGATTAAAAAAGGATGAAGGTGAGACCATAGAATTCCATCATCTTTTTTCTGCTTCCTTTGGAGTTGAGTTAAATGCAATTCCCGATGTGTACATTGTTTCCGTTTATATTTACCGAGGCAGGATTGTTAAACCTGGCTGCTTTCTTAATAATCCAATATAACATTGCCAGTATAATTTGTACAACAATATTCCATATCACCTGTATGAACTAATTTACTATTCCCCTTAGAACACAAGACTCTTTCTATCGTACTCTGAAATGTACACGGATATATCAACAAAACCATATATTTAATCTCGTGTTTGCAGGTGTTTGTTCCGTCAGTCATAACCTGTCTGAATATAATCGCAATTGTATTTTGTGTCTCCTGTACAGAGTACTTATTGTTTAACCTCAAGAAGGGTGAGAGCATAAGAAAATAACATACTAATAACTAATTACTAATACTGTATAAAAAAGTGTAACAACATAAATTTAAATGTTGTAAGTTTTCTGTATATGTAAATGTTGATACAATATGAAAGTGTTGTATGCTTTATTATTTCTTTTCTATTACAACAAAAAATATTGTTTTGCATAACTAAAACTGCTAGAGCACATGTGAATTTTGGTAAAAGCAAACTATTGACTAAAAGGTACTACGTTAAAGCAATACTTATACTTTTCACGAGCTGTCAAATTTATCGTATTTTATATGTTTTTGCTACTCCTGATAAGATGAATATATATTTACTATAATAATAATAATAATAATAATAATAATAATAATAATAATAATAATAATAATACTAATAATAATAATGTGTGTGTGTAATTAAATGTTTACTCGATGGGAATATTTCCCTTTAGATAGATATTATGGATTAAAAGTTCTTAGAAAGTGCTAGCTTAATAATCCCATATTCAAGGAGATAGGACAGCAGGAGTACTTTTAATTCGATGGTTAATGACTGACTTTGCAATCACAAATGTAATGAACACAAAACGCTTGTTTCCATGTCGGTTTAATCTAACGAATCGTTTAAACAGTACAGTCTAAATGCATTTAGAAAGCAAAAGTCCGATTAAATCGAATCTAATTTCCTGTACGTTGAGAATTTACCGCGGTTTTCAGTATGAAATGAATAGTTTTCCTCCGAAGGTCAAATTAAATCGCGTAATTAACTGATGCTGGTTTGTGCGCATCACAATTACGATGGGCCATGTTAAAAGTAGCGCAAGTTTTTCAGTTGATGCTATTCTCTTCGAGGTAATGATAAAAATTACACAGCATCAACGGTAGCTTTGTATTGTTTCTTCTCCTTTTTATTGATTATTTCGATTGTCTGTGCACATTAGTTTTGCTGAACACTATTTCTATGCGAAACTATAAAAAAGTAAATGTGCACAATTACATAAGCTTCTTCATATTTATTATACTTACTGTACAAGTTTTATATTTTTGAAAAAGAGCACGAATGAATAAAATTGAGTCATCTTTGCACAGGTTATACATACCTTACACCACATGTTCATTAAACTATAGTTTCAATGTGAGGATTAATTATTTAAATAACCAATACATATATGCACTATATATATATATATAATTAATTAGTATTGCATTTGATTATAGACAACATTAATAACTAACAGGAATAATAGTTGCCCACAATAAAAATGAATGAATGTAGTTTTATTTTTCGTCTCAGGAATAGTTAAATTAATGTAATTATTACTTATTTATGTCAGATAAAAAATGTGGAAACATTTAAGAGATTCGTTGTATTTTACTGAAAATGAGAAAGTGCAATATGGTTTCTTCTTTTTCTTTATTATTTCCCTTTATATATCCACAAAAAAGATCCATAATCTTCAATTTAATGGGCTTAAAATACTCATGTTTATAATGCAAAGTATTTTACAAATGTTATAAGGACGCTAACGTTAAATAAAAGGCAGCGTTTTGCGGAGTGCATCTTTGATGTAAAACGCAGTATTAAAACACACTGTAAGGTAACGTCGCAAATGGGCAGACAAGTAAAACCCTTTAAACCATTTATTATTCCCCCCATCTCAACACTAGTCCTTCTCCGCCACATGTCATGTTAATCTGCCTGTGTTACACTTTAATACGAACATACGCTGGCCAGAGCCCGCAAATTTACGCCTTCGTTTTACATGCCCGGCTCCTTTGCCGTTTATTTGAGATGCAAGGTTGAACACACTTGCCAGTTTGCATACGAGTTCCAACACCACACCTGCTGCTAATGTAGTCGATTGCAAGTATTCCTTTATTTCTGTTGATATATTCATATGCGCTCTATCACAAAAAATATATTACTATGATAAGATTAGTAAAGGGAAGAATTGAATAAAAAACAGAAGGATTAGCACGTCGTTCATTTCGTCATCTTGCCGGGAAACTAGATATGAAATGGCATTTTAAATCCACCCTGCTGTGATTCTCATATTTTCTTATATTTTCCTAATTTGAAATATCACGATTATAAGGATGCTCATTAATATTTTTCTATGCTAAAAGCTGGCTATTTTCTATTTTGTAGGTTGTATATAATTCCTTACATCCAATGATATTAACATCATTATATCTGCAACGTACGTAAATAACGGTCGATATTTTCTCACATATTTTTTGAACAATTTGTATGATCATGGTTTGGTCACATTACATTATGCTCAGTTTTCACAAATTCGTCTCCCAATACAAATTTATATGTAATATATTTAAAGCATATATCATTAATATAATGCGACGACCTTTTGGATAATGCCTCTATTTTAAATAGTAATATTTAATATTTATTGTGGCTCGTAATTTTAAATCAACTGTGAAACTTCATAAACAATTAAATTTTCAACATCAAATCGCGTTTTACATATTTAAGAGCGTAATAACACAAACGTTTATATAACACAAATAATATGCGGCACATCATGTTTTGTTTAATTCCGAAACTATATAAATATAATGAAACGAATTACATTAATTCGGCATACGATGAGTGTCATCCATATATCTGTAAGTGAGGTTGCGAAACCAATCAAATGCCCTTGATTCTAGTGAAGAAATCAAACCTAGTAAAATTCTACTCGCAATGCCAGAAAACTGTAAACGGAAGTAGCTCCTATCTTTACAAAGTTTTATGAGTTAGCTAATAATATACCCTTCACAACACCTTAAAAAATGACAATTTTGGAACTACGCGCGATAGGTTATTAACTTACAAACCAATCAGCCTACTTTGCATTTCTAACATCTTCCCAAACAGAGTATTTTAAAACTCTGACCTCAAGATATGTATAAAATTCTTGCAAAGAAAAAAAAGAACAGAAATTTGAGCCGACATTTTATAGCTGAAATAACATGCGTATATTCATAGCAGTTCCATGACGATAAAAAAGAATAAAATCTTCTGTGTCTAACAAGTTTTTCTACCCCTACAGCGTCGACATATACGTTGCAGCCCAGTTGCTCCAATGCAGCATTTGTTTATAATCTAGTCTTTTCTTTCCCGCTGCAGTGTCTGCAGCTAGCCCCCACATGCTATGGTCCGACCATGTTTCTTTTTTTTTTTTCAAATTTTAGATTTCATCCTCTTTCCCCAGTTTCCCTCGCACTTACACGTGATTCCTGAAAAACGCGCTCGCAGCCCCCATGTCACAAGTTCTACTCTCGCCGGCACAGGGTTGCCATTCCCTTACCTTGTGCTTTCTATTTTTCTACATTTGCAACTATCCTTTTTAAATTGTAACGTCATTTAGCATACCGACGTGATCATTGGCACACCACTGCTGCTACATACGTCTCAAAATATTCGCAATATAGTTCTCCTTGTCAGAAATTTCTCTTTCCTCTCACATTTAGCGTTTAATTCATGGGAGAAATACCTAGTTTTTTTGTTTTTTTTTAAAGGTGGTCACTACATATCTAGGTCCGGAAACCACTCAAGGATAAGTGTTATTGTAAGTACAGTGCGTTAGTGTGGAGATTTAATAAAGTGTCTAATCAAGGTGGCGGTTTATCAGGAATTTGTTTACGTTGGACTTGAAGGCATCCAGGTTGTAGTCAGGTGGGAAGCAGGCAGACGGAACAGAGTTCCACAGGCGTGCAGTTCTAAAAAAAGCTTTGTTCATGGAATCTACGTTTTGATTTAGGCATAGATAAAGAGTGGGGAAGTTTTTGACAGTGGATTCATTTAGACGAGTGTTTTTCGTAAAAGATTGGCGAGGGGGACCAGACACTGGAGTTCAGACGAGAACCTGTCATGGAAATAACGATAAAACAACGATACGCTTGTAACGTCTCTTCTATGGGAGAGAGGTTGCAGGGAAGAGAAAAGGGCATCCTCACTAAGCCACGAAGTCTATTTTGCACTCTGTCAAGGCAGGGTAGGCTGTTTTAGCAGCTCCTTCCCAGATATGACAGCAGTATTCCATCCTTGGATGTACTTGGGCTTTTTATATGGATAGAGAATTGCATCAGTAGTGAGATATCTTCTGGAGCGGTAGACGGATCCAACCATCTTTCATAGTTGCATTTAATCCATGCAATTTCATAGTATCACTATTTCACCAACAACGCTGAAATCGCCACTCATCAACCCTGGAAAGGAACGAACATTTAGGATAATATCTACCTTGAAAAACCTTTTGAACAGACATTTACGCCTGACCTTTAATAGAATACACGCATAAGAAGTGTTGCTGAAATCACTGAAAAGATGTAGTGGAATCAACAATTTCAGAAAGACCCTATGATCTAGTCTGATTTTCTATCTGTTATATAGCTAGATATGTTCAAATATTAAGTATGTTGGCGACATCTGGGGTGTTTTTTAAGGAGCACAATATCCTTCCTTGATAGGGTACGAATACGCCTTCCAATCTAATAAATAGGGTCATTCCGTCTCCATCTTTAATACAGAAGAAGTGTAGCGTGTCTACTTCTTCTATGATATTATTTTATGTATGTGATTGTAGGAATATTAATTAATGTCCCGGATTTATCAAACAAACTATAGAAGAAATGAATGCCGTGCATCAAATGCCATCAAATTCTACATTTCTATAACCATACTTACAACAAAACATGATTTTATAAAGAAGCTATTTCCAAAATTTGTCAGTCCGTAGCAATACTATTTTTATATTGCGTACAACCTGAATATGCTTTTAGCGTTATCAAATCTCAGATGAATGAGTTCATGTTGAGTCTTATGAATATAATAAACGCTACCTTAGTTCTATCATAATCTTCATAGCCATCATTTACACTTAGGAAGGAATAGCATCCGTGTCTTTATATACTGTCGGCAAAAAGTTAAAAAAAAAAAACTTCGACAGAACTAATCCATAATAAATTAAATAGTTCAAAAATGTACTTCAGTATTCAGTAAAAGGCCATGTAATTTAGCTTGCTCGTTTAGAACTAAAGAAATTCACGGTGTGTTTCATTCTGTCAAAATTAAAAGTAAAAAAAAAAACAGATGCTAACACTCATCCTTAAAAAAGCAGTGAACGTGTTAGCATTTACACAATTGTGTCAAAGGCCACATGTTTTAATTATACTTTTTAACATTGCAGGCTGTATAACTGCTGACTAATATAAGGGATACAATGCGGAGAAAAGTACATTGGTTTAAATTGAAAAAAAATGTATACCGCAATTTAAATGTCTTAAATGTCTAATGACAGATTTATTATAAATTGATACTAGAAAACAGCAGAACATCTAGCGAAGGAAAGTATGCTAAATTGTATCTAAGCCAAATATATAGAAATATATAAACGTTGATCAATAAACAGCTTTGCAAAATGTAGTTAACTCGTACAAACGCTGAACTGATATAAAGAAGAATAGTAAAATAAATACTATCAATGTGCCGTGTAAAAGAAGTCAGTTAATTGAAATGAGGAAGGTGGAACGGTAAAAAATAACATATATGCATGCATAAAACAGAAGAAAATAGGAAATAAAACTTTTAAAAGGTCGGATGCTGTGCTAAGTGGGTAAAATAATTTTATCAATATGCTCCGAGAGAAAATTCGAAATATAATAATTCTACACAAAGAAAACAAATCAGAGCGTAAAATATATTTAAAAAATCGCAAATATATAAAAATGTAAAAAAAAAGCAGGTTAATAAAATTCTCAAGAACATGCATATAAAAAAAAACTCAGCGGAATACAGCGAAAATATGCGAGACGCATGCATTTATTTTTTTTTTAATGAATAAAGCTACTTCTTAGTGAAGAGACAAAATTGCATGCGCTAACTTGCTGAATATAATTAGTTTGACTATGTCCAATATGTATATTAATGAAAAACCATTTGAATATAAACATCAATGTTGGATATTTTATGTTTCCTGTGAAATTCTAAGGTAGATTGGCAATTCTCAGTGCACCATGAAAAATATATGATTAGTTATAGTATGGCGTCTGTTGCCATTACATTTAGATTTTCAAATGGCTTCAGGTCTATGGAAGAAGCATAGGTAAGAAACCTTCACAGTAGTCAATATCTGGAAATAATGTGGCTGTACTTTGAAAAGCAGCACTTATGCTGCTCATTTCCTCATGGATTGATATTACCATTAACGGATAAAATTATCGTGAGGCATCACTCGGAAGTTCTTATGAAATAAGTACAAGTGTGAAGCTGAGATTTGGTAGAATGTAAGAAGTAATATAATCGTTTGGAAAACTATTCAAGATGGAGAGACTAAATGATATCGAACCCGAAATCTTTGTAGTTTAAACGCTGGCTTTATAATTATATAAATACTGGCATATGGTAAATTTTCTATTTCATAAAAAGGCCTATATTTCGGCAAATAAATTACAAAATATATATATACTTTTTACAACTCATGAGAATTTCCATTTAAGTGTTTATAATAGTTGGAGTCCAGAAAGGCTGATATCGGCTACGATTAAGGCGGTTATAATTATGTCTTGTAGACGTCTATAGGGACGAACCTTTGTTTAGAGCAAAATATGTCTTACTACATTTTTCGTCCATTAGTTTCGCGATAATTGACGTAATTATCTAATATGAAGGTTTAGTAAAAAAAGTAGATTAATTTCATTAGAACACATTTGCATTATATAATAAGTGTAAAAGCCTTTGTGAATTGTGTTATTCTTTAGAATTAAATATTTTGATTGTAATCATCTGAAACGTTACTGGTATTACACATTTATTTTTGTTAATGTACAGATACTTGTAAGATTTTTCTGTGTACAAGACTTGCATACAATAAAGTGTTTCATTGACCGGCTTTTCGGTAAAAAAAAATGCTAATGTATTAGAACATGGGCGAAACGTTTTATAAAACTTATATTTAGAGCTTTGATATATTAAAACTGCTGCGATATAATCGTGTTTTATTATGTAAATGGTTCCTAAAGCAAGTACTATAATGATTAAAATTACAGTTATGATGATGTTGAGAGAGCATGTTGCGTAATATAACTTGAGTCGAGCAATGTCTACGGTTGTATGTTTTCAGGCGATGTTTAGAAATGCAGGATCATGTATGTGCCACTCAATTTTAATAGCTTTGCAAAAGAGGCTGGTTGTTATCATTGAGTTCTACTATGTCGAATATAAACATTGAATTACTCATCTTATTGTATGAATTCAAAGATTCTATTGTTGGCATTGGTTTCCCTGATATTTGTCTTGTCCGAATTATATCGAGTAAAACATCGGCAATTCAGGGAGAGCGCACGTGCAGCTTGTCAATATCCTAATTAAAAGTGTGTTTTTTATGGAAAGAACTGGATGTGAACTTCCAAAATCGGAAGTCCCAGTTTCTCAGCAATCAGTCTACGGTAAACCAGATGATCATCGTATCTTTCCATTTGTCTACTCTGATATGAACGCGTACATACAATGGAGTTTGATTTATTTCATTTAATAACATTTGAATTCTTACTTGTCTATTTTGTTAAATGTAGATACAGATACGAGCCCATACAAGAAATTCATCTGACCTAAAATAAAAACCATGATACTTTTTAATAACTACATATGGAACCGGACAATCGTTTATTTTTTTTTTCACTTTTGCTAATTTTTTTTTTTATATTACTACTAATTTTTATTACCATTAATATTTGTTTATCTTAATTATTATAATAATAATAACGATAATATGAAAATATGAATATTATATTCCCAGCTATCTAATTATAATGAATATAATTTATTTTTGCAGGTAAGTCGGTGAATACATTATGGATGAACGAATACATCATTTACACTGAGGAAAGGTTTGTAATTTTAGTTGTGTGTTTGTATTTGGAAACACTTCTTTCAAACTAATATATGTTCTTAAAATATCAATATTGTTTAACAATTAACGGTATAATTTTAAAACGACTACACAAATGATTATATAGTTTATATTCATGTAAAATATGCATGCTAATTCATATATGTTAGATATGATGTATTTATTTTTGATGCGTATTTGAATTCATATGAATATATAAACAGTCTAGCTTTCAACAAGGTGTTATAATTGGCTTACACGCCAATCACTGATATATACGCAACTATCCTAGTGAGAATGTTGTGCTTTATCAATGCATATAATTAAAGTACTTGTATATATATATCCAAATTTATGCAGATACTTACATTATTGCTTTTGGTAATTGCGTCTTATAATCGTTTAAATGTATCAATTAGGAATCGATTACACGTACATGTATTATACAATCTGACATACAATTCAAGTCAATTGTGGCGAAGTCAGATTGTGACGTGTACTCATTTGATTGGACAGGCGAAATCGTCTGTGAAAGATAGTGTTTATATAAGGATTGGTGATCCATATGCATCTATAATGTCAACCACAAGAACGAAAGCACAACCCAGGAGGAGAAACGCTCTAAACCAACCGACTTGACATTACCTGTTCTGTGAAGAACCGTAACGATTGAAATCAAATTAATGGAATATATATTTTCAACATATTTTAGCGCACTATGCAAACACGTGGTTTCGAAGCATAACTGGCACTTTAATAAATAAATTGGAACGCTAGTCTATTATTGTGCCTTTGACCCTTTTGTATATTTCAAGAAATTTACATGCAACAATAAATACCTTCACCTTAAATACAATTAAATTGTAAATAGCGTGGATAATAAGTAAATTAAGCAAACGTTAGTCTTATCTTGATTCGAAACAAATGATAGCATCTATTGATGTGAGATGAATGCTAAATTAAAACACGAAAGCAAAATGTTTGTATTAAGTTGTATGAAGAAATAATGTTTAATTATAACAATGACAAAATCAGCCCAGGACCATATCATAAAAAGTGTAATAGAAAGCTAATCACCATCCTCGGCGCATAAATCAACAATGATTCAACCATGCATGTAATGTCCTGTACGCTGTTATTTATGGAGTGTTGCACGTCATGCGCAGTTCTGTGAATTCTATGTTAAGGGGAAGTGTAGCTTTATTGATAATACCATAATACGACTCTGCCGGTAATTAGATACAGAGATGCATAGTAAATTTTACAGTATCTTATTGACCCTTCTCTGGATCGTTGCATTTTTCTATACTACTATTCAGCACATAGTGGAATATTTCTCGAAGTTGTATAAATAAGTGCATTAATATGTAGCGTTTATTACTCCAAACATAATGGAGCCCACAGTGTGTATTCCATGGTGCATTATATATATATATATATATATATATATATATATATATATATATATATATATATATATATATATATATAGAGAGAGAGAGAGAGGCAGACAGAGATACATAGTAGGAGGAGAAAATAGAATCTGTATTCGATGATGTAGCCTAGTCATTATCAGGAGTATCATTGAGTATCTCGTGTAATAAAGCAGATGTTTTCTTCCATAAATTATTATGTAAACTTCAATGGTATTTTTTTATGTTCAAGAAGCAATACAACACAACATATCTAGATGCGTGTAACAATTAGATCGCCTGAGCTGTTATTAAATACAACTGCATATTGTGTTTTAATTCATGGATATTTTTTATTATAATTAAAGACTCAATTCTCTAATGACTATTAAGCAATGCATATTAATGATTTCAAAATTTATAGAAATTTGACTTGCGACCCATAAGCTAAAATGCAAACTACAATGTTTACTGCTAAGATTTAGTCATGTGTATATCTCCTGCGTCGCTACTATTAAAACTACGGACAAATTAATACAAAAGCGACTTAAAGCTACAGAATATTTAATTCGCGCATGCCAAAAATTAAAGAGGATAATAATATTTGATTTATGTTACCGTTACAAAATACAGTTTTTTTTTTAATTGTACACCACATAACCTCATATCTGTCAGCTGAAACAAGACTGAAATGTAACAACTCGGTATACTACTTAATATATCAATTTTCAGCAAATACAGAAAGAGGAATTGGGTAAAAACTTTACACGCACACACAGAGTAAACGTCACATGTGCATATTTCTATTCATATATATATATATTCATATATATATATATTCATATATATATATATTCATATATATATATTCATATATATATATTCATATATATATATATATTCATATATATATATATTCATATATATATATTCATATATATATATATATTCATATATATATATATATTCATATATATATATATATATATATATATTCATATATATATATATATTCATATATATATATATATATTCATATATATATATATTCATATATATATATATTCATATATATATATATTCATATATATATATTCATATATATATATTCATATATATATATTCATATATATATTCATATATATATATTCATATATATATCTTCATATATATATTCATATATATATATTCATATATATATATATATATATATAAAGATTCATATATATATATTCATATATATATTCATATATATATTCATATATATATATTCATATATATATATATTCATATATATATTCATATATATATATATTCATATATGTATATTCATATATATATATATATTCATATATATATTCATATATATATTCATATATATGTATATATATATATAGATTCATATATATGTATATATATATATAGATTTATATATATATATATATATATATATATATATATATAGATTCATATATATATATAGATTTATATATATATATATATATATATATATAGATTCATATATATATATAGATTTATATATATATATATATATATAGATTCATATATATATATAGATGCATATATATATATATAGATTCATATATATATAGATTCATATATATATATATAGATGCATATATATATATAGATTCATATATATATATAGATGCATATATATATATAGATTCATATATATATATATAGATTCATATATATATATAGATTCATATATATATATAGACTCATATATATATATATATATAGATTCATATATATATATATAGACTCATATATATATATAGATGCATATATATATATATATAGATTCATATATATATATATAGATTCATATATATATATAGATCCATATATATATATATATATATAGATTCATATATATATAGATTCATATATATATAGATTCATATATATATATATAGATTCATATATATATAGATTCATATATATATATAGATTCATATATATATATATAGATTCATATATATATATATAGATTCATATATATATATATAGATTCATATATATATATATAGATTCATATATATATATATAGATTCATATATATATATATAGATTCATATATATATATAGATTCATATATATATATATAGATTCATATATATATATATATAGATTCATATATATATATATATAGATTCATATATATATATATATATATATATAGATTCATATATATATAGATTCATATATATATATATATATATATAGATTCATATATATATATAGATTCATATATATATAGATTTATATACATATATATATATATATATATATATATCGATTCATATGTGTGAGCATAATATAAATTTAACTTAGATTTGGAAAATTGTGATACAAGCCATATAATGCCTGTTTTACATAATTACGGACCATAAATCTTAAGGTAGCTCTTAGGAAATGTAAAGTACACATATGCAACTGTGTAAAATTTTTTCTGTTCACGAGGAAATGGAAACGTAAATTAAAAAAAAATTGTTAAACAAAAAGATTAGCGAGTAAGAGAAAAAGAAAGCAATGTGGTAAACACGTCTCGTTATCTAAGTGATTTGCGTTGAATCCTAGTAAAAGAAAATATTTTTATATTTGCTTTTCGGAAAGGTTTAAAATAATTATTAATCTATGATATATATCAACAGTTGTTTAATATGTTTTTTGTTTGAAAATCCTGAGTATATCTGCAAATGTCGCCATTTATATCAACACACACCTCCCTATAGACACTAGCTTAGTAAAATTGTAAAATTTTTGCGGGTCTCTCTTTATTTAACCGGTAAAAAGCTTTCTATGGGGTCAAATTATAATGCAGTGCCACCCGGATATAAAAATACTTCTTCTCCAGTCCCTTAAGATCCCTTATATCCGAGTGGCACTCATGTTTGTAGCTCTTACATCCGGGTTACACTGTACGTTCACACAGGGTCTATCTTTTATCCAAAGATATTCTCTGTTTTTTCAGATATTCGATTTACTTATAGAAGATTTAAACTTATATACATATATATATATATATATATATATATATATATATATATATGGCGATTAAGCTACACTTAATATTCCGCGTTTCACCGCTAATTCTAGAGTAGATGAAACGCGGAATATTCAGTGTAACTTAATCGCCATATATAGTTTATAACTTACTAACTAGCACTCTTGAAGTATTGAGCACTGTTGAAGTAAATACTTAAAGTTAACGCATAAATTTAAACTTTCGTATATTAATTTATGTGAGTAAATGAAGTAGTTATATATATACACACACACACACACGTATATATATATATATATATATATATATATATATATATATATATCTATTGCCAGAGGAGTCGGTTTATATAATTATATTACTACACATGCGTCACCTTATACTTTTAAACGTTTAAGTTTGGTTCGTGCCCATTTGTACGATATCTAAAACAGTAACGACCCATCCAGAAGCGCCTTCTATTTTACTCTAGCTTCTAGCTTATTGCACCAGGTAATCTCTTGCTTTTTTCACTTTTGAAATCACTACAATATGCAAGGAACAAACCATGATACAATAATCAATAGATAATTGACTCTAGAAAAAATCGGAAAATCTGCAATTATTAAAATATCATAAGCTTTCGGGTTGCGTTTCTCAGCTTGCCAATACTTCAATAAAAATGCGTGCTAGTAGCATTAATTTAGTGTCTCTTTGATCGCGGCCTGGTTTAATACTTCGACACTATAATTGTAAACTCTTTTCGTTGTTATCATAAGAATTAATAATATTCAGCATTCTAATCTATACAGAGCGAGCCTCTATGCTGCATGTGTGTAAAAGAAAGAGCGTAACAATCAACACAAACTCATGTTACTGCATATTGAGCAAATCGGACCCAAAATAAAACAGTTTTCAGTTGTGAATGACCTATCGAATTTGGCGTATTCCATACCTCATGAATAAAACGTAAAATCAAGGCATGTTTCCAAAAAATATAGTAAAAAACCAATAAGATTCTTCAATTTTTAGTGTTAACGTCCCTGTTCTATATATATATTCAGCAGTGCAAACAACAACGCAAATATTGGAAAGGAAAACGAAAAAGAACGCATGTTTGTTCTGGTGAACAACGTAGAGAAATTAGATTAGCCATTGAGTTTTGTATTCAGAGCCGGTAAAAAAGCGGATCGGTTTATTTGAAGATGGCAGGGAAATAGAATGGCCTTGGTTAGAAAGGGAGAAGTGCTAATAAGAATTGCAATTCTCCATCGATAGCAAATAGCTACACTTCCTTTTTTATCTCTCAGGCAATTTAAAAAAATGTATTTTTTTTTATTTTTTCGTGAGCAACCTTTCTGAATTTTGGGGCAGAGATCCAAAATAGAGCGCAAAAAATACAAAAGCATAGAACGCCAAAATATACAGTTTTAGGAACGCTATAAGGGATTTCCGAATAACTTCACTATAGTCAGTAGATGTCTATTTGTGTGCTATTTCTAAAATATATTCTAACGTTTTTTTACTTACGTAGTTATGCGTAATATGGCTGTGATCTGTGTATTATAACGCGCGTGCTGCGTGTATAATATATTTAATTATATACATATCATTGACTATACACATGTATACATGATTCTGTTGCCAATCTCTTAAGGAATCAGTGATTTCAGACCTTCCCCTTAAAAATATTTAATAGTACCTACTTTCTAGAAATATTAATTTGTTAAGACTACTTAAAAAGGGAACAACATATGGTATGTATTAAAAAGGGAAAAGCGAGTAGTGATTGGTCCTGGAAATATTGGAAGTCCATCACGTTTTACTAAACATACTTATATTATTTTTCATCTATTACTATTGGAATGATTATTTATGGTATTGGTAAAGAATTTAGCGTGGCCAACACCTCTTTAATGTTGAATAAAACATTTGACCGAAACCTAATATCATTCAAGGTAATCACAACAATACTGGGTTAATGAGTATAACCCTACCATGTCTGTAATATCCACCCACAATATATAATCATATTTACATATATATTCTAATAGTGTGTATAAAAACTCTCCGCCCACACAGACATACACTTAATTATACATCCATATTAAATGCTTAATAGGCATGTCCTTTGAGTGTCGAAATCTCTCCGTAGAGGGCGTTGGGAAGACAGTAGATTTCTATACAAGAACACTCTTACTAATTATTAAAGAAGCGTAGTTCCAAAGCAGAGTCTACAGTGACTTAAATTTTTAAGATATCTTTGCCTTTTAATTGAGAGCCTTTAAGAGCATGCCCTTTAAACTGTTAGCAACATACTATTGATTGCCGTTTTACATACACTAGTTAAATTCTCTTAATTAACTCTGAATGCATTACATTTTTTCACGCAGAGAAAACACGCAACTCTCGTGGTAAACTCAAACACCTATACGTTGGTTCATACACACACATATATGCATATGTATGTTAAATATAGATTGTATGTTTATAAACACACACACAATACCTATATATGTATATGTAAACACACACACACATACATATATATGTATATGTATCGCATATTTAAGTGTAAATATTTAAATATATATATATGAATTCTCAATTCATAGCCGGTATGTAAATGATTTATATTAATAAGTAGTATATATATATATATATATATATATATATATATATATATATATATTGTGTATATATATTGTGTATATTTAGGCAGCATTTTCTCATTTAGACAAATATTATTGAATAGCACGGAGTTATTCTGTTTTACAATTTGCCTTTTTATCTTCTCCAATATCCGAATAGTCCTTTTTGTGTTCCTCTCGAAATTGCATATGTTGGATCCATAACCGCGAGCGCTTTCGGCAGAAGTACTTCTATCAGCCTCAGGCATATTGTAGAAATAAAATAAATTGAGTAATTGTTTTTTTTTTTAATTTACGTATAAATACATTTTTCCTACGTTGATACACTGGTTCACACCAGATCACCGACGTTAAACTACGTTAAGCCTGACCAGTAGCTGGGGGGTTACTATTTGGGAAGGCTAATCGCTGTGTGTACCTTTTGGGAAGATTGGATTTGAGGCTAGAATACTTACCACGATGAAAGTACTCCTTGCTATAAAAGTACACACACAGTTGTGGATGTCCGATGCCCTTCAAAGGTTATAGGTTATGATGGTGGTAGTGGTGGTGGATTATTATGTAAAGATAGATTAATCTAATGAATTATTGCACAAGCTCTTACCATTTGAAACAGATCTTCTTGCTTAAAAAAAACGGCATCGATATTTCGTGAACATACTTATGTCTAAGTTATGGTTAATCTCCATGACAGAAAGGGGGGTTACGATTTTTTTAGCATCAATCGAGAATCTCATAGAAAATTTTCGGCATACCTACATGTATTTTTCGCATCTTGTCAGCAATATTTTCCGTAGCATATAGAGGTCGCATTTATTTTATTGAACATGTCATCAAACATGGTCAAAATTCATTCTTAGTGTTTTTATTTTCTTTCTGTAGCAAATTTTACACATTTCTCAGACAACCATTAATATATATTATTTATATTGGAATTCATTGAGATGTGTATTATTTAATAATTTTATTTATTGTTGACTAGTATCCTCATCTTTTCTTTGTTTCACGACGTTTCGGTCAACTATTCCTCTGACCTTCGTCAGGTGGTAACAGAGACAGGATAGGAACTCTGAAACTCTTGACTGCATTCAATGCAATTGATAGAGGCGTCGAATCTCTGAATTTCCAGGGGAGGATTGTCGTAAGAAAGCGGTCTCAATTTAAGCTAAAGCTGGCCAAAGGCTTATTTCGTTAAAATGTGGTGAGAAGAAAACAACTACGGAAGGCAGTAATTGCAGTGAGTGTAGTCAGGAGATTCCTATCCGTCACGGTTACAACCTGACGAAGACCAGAGTAGTTAAGAAAAGATGAGGATAATAGTCCGCAATAAATAAAATTATTAAACCATTGATATGTAAAATATTATGAAATAAACATATGCTTAGTCGCTCAGAAAATTATGTGTAATCGAAATCACATCTATTTTATCCAATTTACTATATCAAATACTATAATGAAATGTATGATTTAATTGGCGTATCCTATAACATCTTACGGAAGCAAATAAAAAAACAATGTATATAAGCGCTATTTAAACATAACTACACAATCTCTATGTAAATTTCTTACGAAATACTCCTCAATGTTTGTCACTCATTACAGTGAAACCTTTGTTTGACGAGTATAAAAACTATGCAAGATTTTTTGTATAAAAACTGCTACTTTATCTATATACTATGCTTCATCGACACACAATGATATTTTAGTTAGTTGTACGTTCTTACAGAACGATATAATATTGCATTATTAATAAAGATATATTATGCCAAATATATTAAGACTGTATCCTCTGGTGATTTAATATGCACTAATTACAAATATTGCACTAGAATAAATAAAATGGAGACTTTCCTGTGCGCAGTAGCTGAGTGTTATTTGATATTAAGTACAACTTATTTTATAGGAGGTTTTAAGGTATTCTAATATAGACCACAAAACTATGAATCACGCCGCACTATTACGCTATTTTCGACTATGGAATATTGAATTTTTTTTTTTTACATAAAGTAATATAAACAATGCATCGATGTATACAAGTATATGCCAATATAAATCTTTCTGTGTTCATTTGTTTTACATTTGTTCAGATTCCCTTTGTGCGTGCCTTAGTAATATGGATTGGCATTTTTTAGTTATGTTTTAGACTTCTCGTGAAAAATGAGTTATGAATGCAAGATTACCTTCGTAGTATATGATATATTTTTTCCGATTAATCGGACAAGCAAATACTTAGTTTGCACTTTTGTTTTTAGCTCAAGAGAAACGGTAGCCAAGAGAATTCATTTTCCTAACGTTTTAATATTTTAATCGATGTTAAATTGGGAATTACAAATATAAAATTGTTGATTTACTTTTGACGTTTTACGTTGAACAAGCGGATAAGAGAGGACGATGATATTGGTAGACATGTTTTAAAATAAGTCTATTCGAGTTCTATATTCTGTATTGTAGTCCATTTTGTTTAATAAATATGTTTGTAACTGAATGTGTTGTGCCGCATACATTTTGACAAGTATAATTCACATTTGTGTTTTGTGTAATGGCAATATCTTTAATGGCATTTTCTGTTTCACGCATTTTATGTTTCTACGACTGTAATATTCATAACCTCCATGCCGCTATAATTTCGAAGGTTTTGTCGAAAAAGAAAACGGTATCAACTGCATTGTTCAAGTTCCCAATTTAGTATTGTCTTAACTCTCTTAACGGAGAATATTAAATAAATATACAGTGATAGTGTTCTTTTCCAGCCCAAATGTACGAGGAATAAGAAAGTAACAAAACTTATATTGACAAACATTTTGTGTACTTTCTATCTTTCAACACGGTACGTGCATATGTGTGCACATTTGCTTTCAGCATAAAAACTGCTATTTGTTTTTACATGCTTGTCGAATATTCTTATATTCTGCATCTTCTGTTGATTCCATCTCTGAAAATAGTTTTGAGGTCCGTCGGAAGGAAAGTGTTATACTAACACCCTAATAGACAAAATTAATGTAAAAGTAGAATTTGAAAATGCTACATGTCTATCATGTTAGAGCTTTTCACTCGTCCTCTTTTTATTTAAAACTGCAGTATGCGGAATAAAATCGAGGCCGTTCCCCGGAAGTTCAGTGTGGTGCCGTAATAGTAGCATAGTTTGCGAATGTGTGTAATAACAAGAATGATATATCGGATTATTTCTCTGTACCTTTTTATCATATATTAGAAGACAGTGGATTATTTTTGTTTCTTTTTCTCTTTTAATTTCCTTCCGCTAGAATAACTTCATATATGTGCCATCATTGTTTTAATGAATTTTACTGCGAAAACAAAAAGACGACGCATGCGTGAGTTTTGTAATCGATCAAGATTCCAATGAAACATGAAAATAGAAAATACCCTTAAGGTAAGGCGCCACACGTAATAGTCTCCGCGCTAAGTAATGCCGACTGCTTGTTTTATAAATATTTCAACTTTTCCCATTCGAAGACTCGCGCTCTTAAATATTAGCTGTGTGTTGTTATTGTGATGGTTAACCTATTTTAACGCCCATCATTCATAGTATCTATCTCTGTATATTTTATTTCTGAGTCTTGGTAAGAAAAGTTGTAAGGTCTATGCAATATTCACAGTGAGGAAACTATATGAGCATGTGTATACGTAGAAATTAACATTAGAATACTTTGCATTACGTGGGCAATTGTTCTGATACTAATAAATGTATTTACAGAATTTCGACATGTAAAACCTCCGTCTTTACTAAGAGAAATATTGTAAAATTGTAAAACATTTGTTCAATTCGAAAATCGGCATAATAACACAACACCCAAGTTGTGAGCAGTAGCCAGAAATATGAAAATAATTCAAATAATCAATCCTAATTTGATAAAAAAAACATAACGAAATAGGCAGTGTAAAAAAATTCATATTTTAACGCTTTATACAAACAAATCAATAAAGTTTACTTTATTGAGAATTGTAATATGTCACTCACATTCACTTTCTAGTAACATTAAATTGGCTGACTGAAACATGTTCGTTAATTGCTGCGACGTATACATACTTCTGTATATATATATATATATATATATATATATATATATATATATATATATATATATATATATATATATATATATATATATATATATATATATTAAATAAGGGGGTAGTCACCAACAATGTGTATTTTTTAACACTATTTTATTATTCCGTGTCTTGGGTTTTCATTGAGAATTATGTTTAGATCATTGTAATAAGGTTTTTAAATCATTGAAATCGTTTTTAACGCGTTTCAGACGTTCTGTTAAGCGTCCTCTTCATAAATTATTTTCAAAGTGTGTTGGAGATGTAAAAATAGCAGTTTCGTAGTTCCTTTGAAGTGTGCCCAAGGGGTGGAAACATGTAACTGTCTACTATTCATTGGAATGTTCAATTTTTTATTACTCTTTTTATTGTGCTGTGGCGAGTCGGCTGTGGTCACTCGTGTGGTGTGTTTCTCTCTCACTCTCTCTTCTACTTGTGTGTTTTTTTTCTTTTCCTTTAGGGTAGGGTGTGTGTTTCTTTTATTGGTTTTAAAATGTATGTTCTGTTTTATAGTATTATGAGGCTATTTGCTTACCTAAGAAGGTGACTGTGATCCAAGGTCGTTACTAATGTGTAAGTGTGAGGATGGAGGGCACCAGCTCTTCTGAAAAAAGGATAGCGGTGTTTTCATTCTATTTTGATATGTATTTTTTGGATTCTTAGATGTTGTATATTGATTTTTCGTTTCAGTCTTTTCGGTTATTCTTTATATTATGTTTGTTTACATAGAGGGGTGTATTTAGAAATATGTATAGGGGATGTTTTAATGTTTCTATTTATTTCTCTCCCAATGTGGGTTTGTCCAGACTCAGGATCGGTTCCTAGTATAGGGAAGATCTCATTCCCCAGTGGGGAGGCGCCAATTGGAGTGGTATAGGTATGGGAGGAGGATGACAGAAGGGATAATAGAAGTTGTCTCAATCATGAGAGATTTCTCCTCACAGAACGTCGGAAATGCGCTAAAAAAGATGTCAGTGATTTAAAAATATTATTACAATGATCTAAACATAATTCTCAATGAAAAACCAAGACACGGAATAATAAAATGTTAAAAAATACTTATTGTTGGTGACTACCCCCTTATTTAAATATACATCTTTCTTCCGTTGGAATTTCTTATGAAATTAATTAAGTTTACTTAATTCTGTTCCCAATAATATTTTACTGACATACATCGCTTGATATGTCATGATTTATAATAACATCCTTAGGCAATAAAATAAACGAAGTTCGTATTCACAACTCCAAACAGTCAAGTATTATCAAGTTAATTGTCACGATAATTTATGGTTGCATATTTTAACCTGGCAAAAATAAAAAGCAAACTGGAAAGATACGGAGCAAGTGTCAGTTGTGATAATAGACTCGTACCAACGTAATGCCTCCTATGTTTCATCCTTTGGTTTTTGTTTACATAGGCATCACCACTTATCAAGGTCAAGATGCCACTCGAAGATAAGATTTAAAGAGTGCACTGTAGAAATTCGAGAATATAGTAACCGTTAGTAATGAAGATTAGGTAAATTTCTTAACTTATATGGAACGGCTCATCAAACAATTTTTACGTTAGACTTGAAGACAACAATATTGTAGTTAGCTGGAAAGCAGGAAAACGGAAAGCAATCCCATACGCGTACAGTTCTAAAAAAAATGCTTAGCTCATGGAATCTACGCTAAGGTTTAGGCACATATAAAGAGTGAAAGACAATAATGATAGTGTTTTCTGCTAGACGGTTGTTCCTTGTGAAAGTTTGGCGAGGGGGGACCATAGAATGGAGCTCAGCCGACACCTGCCATGAAAATACCGAAAAAGCAGAGACAAACTCGCAACATCTCTTCTGTGAGAAAGAGGTTACAGAGAAGAGAAAAGGAAATCCCCCACAAGGCTTAGAAGTGTATTTTGAACTCTATCAAGGCAGGATAAGTCCTTTCTATTAGCTCCTGCCTAGATGTGGCAACAGTACTCTATCCTTGCACGTACCTGGCTCTTATATAGATAGATAATTGCATCAGCAGTGAGATATCTACTGGATCGGTAGAAGGATTCGACCATTTTTCCAGCGACCTTGGCAACGGATTCAATGTATATGTTCCATTTCGGCTCAGGAGTAAGGGTCAAGCCCAGAAGCTTGTCAAATCATAAACCCTCCCCTAGACGAGAGCCATATATTTTAATTGATGCCCGATGGGGATCAGAGCGTTGACGATGTAAAGATAAATGTTTGGTTTTAGATGCATTAAAAGTAACAAGCCACCTCTTTCCCCATTGTACCACTTGCTCAAGAGCAGAGGAGAGAGAGTCAGAGAGAACTTGGTCATTTACGGTCTCAGATGTGCTACTATAGATATTAGTGTCATCAGCATAAATGTCTGTGAATGATGTAAACATGTGATTTTGAAGATCATTAATATAGATCAGGAAGAGAGTTGGGCCCAGGATAGACCGCTGAGGGACTTGAGCATAAATACTAAGGTCTTCTGATTTCTGCCCATCAACCACTACTCTTATGAACCTACCAGAGAGAAATGATTTAATAATTGAGAAGACATTTTCAGGTATACCGTAGCTGGAGATCTTGTGAAGTAAACCTTTATGTCATAATCTATCAAAAGCTTTTGATATGTCAAGAGCAATTGCCCTAGAAGGTAGCCTCCGTCGAGAGATTCGCTAATCCTATGAGATATAACTGTAAGCACATCTGATGTAGATCTAGCAGAACGGAAACCATATTGCGTGTCACTAAGAAGATGAGATGAAAAAATAATTACATATTACATGGCTTTGTTTACTGAAAATATGCATTCATGATCTCAGTCTCATACCTCTGTTGCAGATATTGACGGTCTATCACTCCAGGAAACGAAGTCAGTTTTCTGGACGAAAGTTTAAGGCATAAAACGTCATTGAATTTCTGAATAAATATCTGTTGAGAATTATGCTGATTGTGTGGTTAAAATAACTGCTGGACACTCTAAGATTACTCGTTTAGCTGGTACTAGCACATATTTCGTAGATATTTAGCGTTTGGAGTTAATAAAAAATAGTAGCTTTTTACTTTTGGAACAGGAGTCGTATGAAAAATGTATTACTGTTGCCAGCATTATTTCAGAGCTGGCAAAAGTGCATTGAGAAGGAGTTAGCTATGTATAAAAAAATCCACGACAACAAAAGTCGTTTTTTTTTTTAAATGGTATAACTTCTGTTTTCGAGCTTCGGACTGGTTGAGTTAAAAAAGGAATGTATCTTTGTGTGATGTCTCTTTGTAATTTATGTAAAAATCGCGTTATACTAAACCTTACATTTAAATATAGAAAACATAAAAAAAGCTAGAAAAAAAAACAATTATGGAAGGTGCAACTTTAATACAAAAGGAATAATTGTTCTTGATTAAAGAAAAATGTATAAAATATTAACGTCTTTTTTTATAAGGACGTAAAATAGATAGGCGAATTTAGAACATATTCTCAGACGGAAATATATAATGTAAATACATCTTAAAAATATCGAAATAAAATGAAAGTTATATAAAATAGTATATAAGGTATCGTATTGATTTGAAATGAATTTGTTCAACGAGGCTAAAAACAATTTCAGCAACAAAGAAAATATTGTCTTTGCATTTGGCGCCAGGACAGAAATAAATTGAGTAATTGTGAAACATACTCAGGAAAAAGAGCATCCAGTTAAGAGCCAAAAAATAAACCAGAAAGTAGATGCAGAGAAAAATATAATTATATAAATAATAGCAAAACAAAAAAATGGTGTAAATACAAAAGTTGAAACCAGAAATATACAAATAAGTAAGAAAATTTATCGTGAACACATGATATATGGAGAAATTAATGCCTCCCGAATTTACTAAATCCAAAGACCGCTTTCAAAATACCATATTCGAATTAACTATGGGTTTACGCATCTTCTGATATATATATATATATATATATATATATATATATATAATTGTAGGTTCGATATTAAGACTCCTGCCGTTAATTATAGAATATTAAGACCACACAATAATTTTACGTTGCTGAATTATTGACAGAAGAAATGGTTGTTCGTATAATTTGGATTAATCAGCTTACTGTTCTCATCCTGAGTGTGATCTTCACAACGTTTCGGACGATGCAACTTCGGACCATTTTCAGGGCTATGATGTGGAACTTAGGAATATTTCTATCGAACGTATGAATTTGGACAGAAAATCGAACGGAACCCCGTATTTACTTCACGCGGACCATAGGGGATTGTTCCGTAAGACATCGCTGGGTAGAGGTTTTAAGAAATTTACAATTGCATTTTCGGCCGCTCACATTAAAAAATGCACCTTAAACCTATGCGTAAATATCATATATATATATATATATATATATATATATATATATATATATATATATATATATATATATATATATATATATAATTAAAAGTAAAATTATTTTCCAATTATATAACCACTGCGCACCGGGTGTTTGCATATATTATATATATATATATATATACATATATATATATATATATATATATATATATATATATTATATATATATATATATATATATTATATATATATATATATTATATATATATATATATTATATATATATATTATATATTATATATATATATATATTATATCTATATATATATTATATCTATATATATATATATATATATATATATATGTATAAACCAAATAACCGTAATAACCCTCAGAACAACTCATTTAGATGTTGTATGTAGCTTATTAATGCTCTAACTGCTTAATTTCAAATTGAAACGCCAAAATCGAAGTTCCTTACGGTTAACTCATGTCATTATCGCTTAATTTAGGTGTAAATAAAAATATAAATTTTCAAAATGAAGGGATATGATCTTGTTTTTCTAGTAATACATCTAGTATTACATGTTAATACTAGCAAGAGTATCCGTCTTTAAGTGGGTTCAAAAACAGCTTATCGAAAATGGACTCCGATTTATGAAAGTATAAGGTATGAAAATGAAGGGTTGTACATTTGGTTGAATTTAGCGGTATCAAAATCAAAGCAAAATATGATGAAAGTAAAAATAAAATAGATAAACCCAATAATTTATTATCCCACACCCCTTCACACTGAAACACTTATCACAATATTCTGTCAGGTGCGAACGAACACCCCATGATTTTATTACGCGTTATTTCTTCAAACTAAAACATAATTATGAAAGTATACTTACGCAGATACATATGAAGTCTTTATTAGAGTGGGTGCCTATTTCTATTCTGTTATAGCCAGGCGCGAATGCAGACCCCACAATTAAATATGCCATCCTATTAAATGTTAACATACTTATCAAAGTATTTTTATGTACATCTATATCAAAACACTTGTAATTTTTTTTTTTAATTTAAGTTTTTTTATTTCCATTCTTTGTGGACCAGGTGCGAACGCAGACTCCACAATTTTAATGAACTGCTGTTCTGCACGATAGATTTTACACATTCCTGTGCCTCGAGCAATCTTCTATCATTATATGTAATAAGTTGTTTTGTTTTAAATAGTCAACCATAGAGGAGACTATTCGTGACCAGACTAACACACACGCATAGATATTGAGCATTATATTATAGGTATGTAATATACAATATATGTATTTTATAATATATATATATATATATATATATATATATATATACACAATATATTATCTGTACATTTTATATATGTATTGTATGATATATATATATATTATCGCACATATATATGTTATATAATATATATATATATATTGTATATATAATATTATATATGCATTATATATAAATAAAATATATAAACAATATATATTACATATATATATATATACAATATAAAATAGATACACACAATTTATGCGTATACAATATAAATATACAATATATATACAATTCTTTGGGTCTTATGAATTTTACTTGTGTTTTCATTGTATTAGTTCATTTAATAATAGTCAGGTTATACATTGAGTTTATTTGTTTCTCGTGCAAGTTCTGCGTGCCGCTGTGTAGAATGCAATTATAAATAAATAAATAAATATCGTATTATTTATATATCAAGAAGAAAACCACGAAGGCTTGTTATCGATATGCGTATCTATCTATTTCTTCACATCCATTTTACCAATGTTCATAGTATTATCATACACAGAATTTCACCTATGCCATAAGTATTTGATAAATAATACACATTTTCACAACATTTCAATCCGAACTTAAGACAATACTAACATGTTTTTTGAAAAAAACAATCGTAAATAACATCGTTAAAAAAAATTATCATATACGCGTGCTTAAAGAGGAGTAAATATTTTACTTTATCAAATTCATATACAATTACACAAGACATATTATTACGAAAAGTTTACATATATCATATCAAGGATTTCAAAGTATATGAAGTGTATTACGAAATTGTTATCTGTAAACTACATAGAAAATTATTTAAAACGCCATATATAAATATATATATATATATATATATATATTTATATATATACATATACATATTATATATATATACATATTATATATATATACATATTATATATATATACATATTATATATATACATATTATATATATACATATTATATATATACATATTATATATATATACATATTATATGTATATATATACATATTATATGTATATATATATACATATTATATGTATATATATACATATTATATGTATATATATATACATATTATATGTATATATATACATATTATATATATGTATATACATATTATATCTATATGTATATACATATTATATATATACATATATATATATATATGTACATATTATATATATATTATATATGTATATATATGGATATATATATACATATTATATATGTATATATATGGATATATATACATATTATATATATACATAGTATATATATCCATATTATATATGTATGTATATGTATATATATTGATATATATATACATATTATATATGTATATATATATATGGATATATACATACATATATATATATATATGGGTATATATATGCCTATATATATACATACATATATATATGGGTATATATATGCCTATATATATACATACATATATATATGCATATATATATGCATATATATACATACATATGTATATATGCATACATATATATGCATGCATATATACATATATATACATACGCACGTATATATATATATATATATATATATATATATATATATATATATATGCGAAGGTCGCGATTTGTTTACAAACAAACGTTTGAGCCCTCTACGAGTAGCGGACGGATGTTTATTCAAATAATCGTTCGGACAGGTTAATTTCGGCCACCGATTCCGTAGCCAAGGTGTAGAACTGCCGACTGTCATCACGACGGTTCTAGGTTCGATCCTCGGCTTGGGAGAGGTGTTAGTCTAGCGGCACTGATGAGTTGTGAAACAACGAAACAGGTCTGTATGTCGATGACTAAAATATATTTTATAAAGCTCCCCTCTTTGGTAGAGCACTCTCGTAAATTATCTTACTCGCTACTTAATTTAGCTGAAATAATGCGAAGCTCGCGATTTGTTTACAAACAAACGTTTGAGCCCTCTACGAGTAGCGGACGGATGTTTATTTAAATAATCGTTCGGACAGGTTAATTTCGGCCACCGATTCCGTAGTCAAGGGGTAGAACTGCCGACTGTCATCACGACGGTTCTAGGTTCGATCCTCGGCTTGGGAGAGGTGTTAGTCTAGCGGCACTGATGAGTTGTGAAACAACGAAACAGGTCTGTATGTCGATGACTAAAATATATTTTTTAAAGCTCCCCTCTTTGGTTGAGCACTCTCGTAAATTATCTTACTCGCTACTTAATTTAGCTGAAATAATGCGAAGCTCGCGATTTGTTTACAAACAAACGTTTGAGCCCTCTACGAGTAGCGGACGGATGTTTATTTAAATAATCGTTCGGACAGGTTAATTTCGGCCACCGATACCGTAGTAAAGGGGAAGAACTGCCGACTGTCATCACGACGGTTCTAGGTTCGATCCTCGGCTTGGGAGAGGTGTTAGTCTAGCGGCACTGATGAGTTGTGAAACAACGAAACAGGTCTGTATGTCGATGACTAAAATATATTTTATAAAGCTCCCCTCTTTGGTAGAGCACTCTCGTAAATTATCTTACTCGCTACTTAATTTAGCTGAAATAATGCGAAGCTCGCGATTTGTTTACAAACAAACGTTTGAGCCCTCTACGAGTAGCGGACGGATGTTTATTTAAATAATCGTTCGGACAGGTTAATTTCGGCCACCGATTCCGTAGTCAAGGGGTAGAACTGCCGACTGTCATCACGACGGTTCTAGGTTCGATCCTCGGCT
Organism: Euprymna scolopes; assembly: GCF_053919585.1. Lineage (NCBI taxonomy): Eukaryota > Metazoa > Mollusca > Cephalopoda > Sepiida > Sepiolidae > Euprymna > Euprymna scolopes. Next base: position 39,562,268 of record NC_136485.1, on the reverse strand, counting down.
TGGGAGAGGTGTTAGTCTAGCGGCACTGATGAGTTGTGAAACAACGACACAGGTCTGTATGTCGATGACTAAAATATATTTTATAAAGCTCCCCTCTTTGGTAGAGCACTCTCGTAAATTATCTTACTCGCTACTTAATTTAGCTGAAATAATGCGAAGCTCGCGATTTGTTTACAAACAAACGTTTGAGTCCTCTACGAGTAGCGGACGGATGTTTATTTAAATAATCGTTCGGACAGGTTAATTTCGGCCACCGATTCCGTAGCCAAGGGGTAGAACTGCCGACTGTCATCACGACGGTTCTAGGTTCAATCCTCGGCTTGGGAGAGGTGTTAGTCTAGCGGCACTGATGAGTTGTGAAACAACGAAACAGGTCTGTATGTCGATGACTAAAATATATTTTATAAAGCTCCCCTCTTTGGTAGAGCACTCTCGTAAATTATCTTACTCGCCACTTAATTTAGCTGAAATAATGCGAAGCTCGCGATTTGTTTACAAACAAACGTTTGAGCCCTCTACGAGTAGCGGACGGATGTTTATTAAAATAATCGTTCGGACAGGTTAATTTCGGCCACCGATTCCGTAGTCAAGGGGTAGAACTGCCGACTGTCATCACGACGGTTCTAGGTTCGATCCTCGGCTTGGGAGAGGTGTTAGTCTAGCGGCACTGATGAGTTGTGAAACAACGAAACAGGTCTGTATGTCGATGACTAAAATATATTTTATAAAGCTCCCCTCTTTGGTAGAGCACTCTCGTAAATTATCTTACTTGCTACTTAATTTAGCTGAAATAATGCGAACCTCGCGATTTGTTTACAAACAACCGTTTTAGCCCTCTACGAGTAGCGGACGGATGTTTATTTAAATAATCGTTCGGACAGGTTAATTTCGGCCACCGATTCCGTAGTCAAGGGGTAGAAGTGCCGACTGTCATCACGACGGTTCTAGGTTCGATCCTCGGCTTGGGAGAGGTGTTAGTCTAGCGGCACTGATGAGTTGTGAAACAACGAAACAGGTCTGTATGTCGATGACTAAAATATATTTTATAAAGCTCCCCTCTTTGGTAGAGCACTCTCGTAAATTATCTTACTCGCCACTTAATTTAGCTGAAATAATGCGAAGCTCGCGATTTGTTTACAAACAAACGTTTGAGCCCTCTACGAGTAGCGGACGGATGTTTATTTAAATAATCGTTCGGACAGGTTAATTTCGGCCACCGATTCCGTAGTCAAGGGGTAGAACTGCCGACTGTCATCACGACGGTTCTAGGTTCGATCCTCGGCTTGGGAGAGGTGTTAGTCTAGCGGCACTGATAAGTTGTGAAACAACGAAACAGGTCTGTATGTCGATGACTAAAATATATTTTATAAAGCTCCCCTCTTTGGTAGAGCACTCTCGTAAATTATCTTACTCGCTACTTAATTTAGCTGAAATAATGCGAAGCTCGCGATTTGTTTACAAACAAACGTTTGAGCCCTCTACGAGTAGCGGACGGATGTTTATTTAAATAATCGTTCGGACAGGTTAATTTCGGCCACCGATTCCGTAGTCAAGGGGTAGAACTGCCGACTGTCATCACGACGGTTCTAGGTTCGATCCTCGGCTTGGGAGAGGTGTTAGTCTAGCGGCACTGATGAGTTGTGAAACAACGAAACAGGTCTGTATGTCGATGACTAAAATATATTTTATAAAGCTCCCCTCTTTGGTAGAGCACTCTCGTAAATTATCTTACTCGCTACTTAATTTAGCTGAAATAATGCGAAGCTCGCGATTTGTTTACAAACAAACGTTTGAGCCCTCTACGAGTAGCGGACGGATGTTTATTTAAATAATCGTTCGGACAGGTTAATTTCGGCCACCGATTCCGTAGTCAAGGGGCAGAACTGCCGACTGTCATCACGACGGTTCTAGGTTCGATCCTCGGCTTGGGAGAGGTGTTAGTCTAGCGGCACTAGTGAGTTGTGAAACAACGAAACAGGTCTGTATGTCGATGACTAAAATATATTTTATAAAGCTCCCCTCTTTGGTAGAGCACTCTCGTAAATTATCTTACTCGCTACTTAATTTAGCTGAAATAATGCGAAGCTCGCGATTTGTTTACAAACAAACGTTTGAGCCCTCTACGAGTAGCGGACGGATGTTTATTTAAATAATCGTTCGGACAGGTTAATTTCGGCCACCGATTCCGTAGTCAAGGGGTAGAACTGCCGACTGTCATCACGACGGTTCTAGGTTCGATCCTCGGCTTGGGAGAGGTGTTAGTCTAGCGGCACTGATGAGTTGTGAAACAACGAAACAGGTCTGTATGTCGATGACTAAAATATATTTTATAAAGCTCCCCTCTTTGGTAGAGCACTCTCGTAAATTATCTTACTCGCTACATAATTTAGCTGAAATAATGCGAAGCTCGCGATTTGTTTACAAACAAACGTTTGAGCCCTCTACGAGTAGCGGACGGATGTTTATTAAAATAATCGTTCGGACAGGTTAATTTCGGCCACCGATTCCGTAGTCAAGGGGTAGAACTGCCGACTGTCATCACGACGGTTCTAGGTTCGATCCTCGGCTTGGGAGAGGTGTTAGTCTAGCGGCACTGATGAGTTGTGAAACAACGAAACAGGTCTGTATGTCGATGACTAAAATATATTTTATAAAGCTCCCCTCTTTGGTAGAGCACTCTCGTAAATTATCTTACTCGCCACTTAATTTAGCTGAAATAATGCGAAGCTCGCGATTTGTTTACAAAGAAACGTTTGAGCCCTCTACGAGTAGCGGACGGATGTTTATTAAAATAATCGTTCGGACAGGTTAATTTCGGCCACCGATTCCGTAGTCAAGGGGTAGAACTGCCGACTGTCATCACGACGGTTCTAGGTTCGATCCTCGGCTTGGGAGAGGTGTTAGTCTAGCGGCACTGATGAGTTGTGAAACAACGAAACAGGTCTGTATGTCGATGACTAAAATATATTTTATAAAGCTCCCCTCTTTGGTAGAGCACTCTCGTAAATTATCTTACTTGCTACTTAATTTAGCTGAAATAATGCGAAGCTCGCGATTTGTTTACAAACAACCGTTTGAGCCCTCTACGAGTAGCGGACGGATGTTTATTTAAATAATCGTTCGGACAGGTTAATTTCGGCCACCGATTCCGTAGTCAAGGGGTAGAACTGCCGACTGTCATCACGACGGTTCTAGGTTCGATCCTCGGCTTGGGAGAGGTGTTAGTCTAGCGGCACTGATGAGTTGTGAAACAACGAAACAGGTCTGTATGTCGATGACTAAAATATATTTTATAAAGCTCCCCTCTTTGGTAGAGCACTCTCGTAAATTATCTTACTCGCTACTTAATTTAGCTGAAATAATGCGAAGCTCGCGATTTGTTTACAAACAAACGTTTGAGCCCTCTACGAGTAGCGGACGGATGTTTATTTAAATAATCGTTCGGACAGGTTAATTTCGGCCACCGATTCCGTAGCCAAGGGGTAGAACTGCCGACTGTCATCACGACGGTTCTAGGTTCGATCCTCGGCTTGGGAGAGGTGTTAGTCTAGCGGCACTGATGAGTTGTGAAACAACGAAACAGGTCTGTATGTCGATGACTAAAATATATTTTATAAAGCTCCCCTCTTTGGTAGAGCACTCTCGTAAATTATCTTACTCGCCACTTAATTTAGCTGAAATAATGCGAAGCTCGCGATTTGTTTACAAACAAACGTTTGAGCCCTCTACGAGTAGCGGACGGATGTTTATTAAAATAATCGTTCGGACAGGTTAATTTCGGCCACCGATTCCGTAGTCAAGGGGTAGAACTGCCGACTGTCATCACGACGGTTCTAGGTTCGATCCTCGGCTTGGGAGAGGTGTTAGTCTAGCGGCACTGATGAGTTGTGAAACAACGAAACAGGTCTGTATGTCGATGACTAAAATATATTTTATAATGCTCCCCTCTTTGGTAGAGCACTCTCGTAAATTATCTTACTTGCTACTTAATTTAGCTGAAATAATGCGAAGCTCGCGATTTGTTTACAAACAACCGTTTGAGCCCTCTACGAGTAGCGGACGGATGTTTATTTAAATAATCGTTCGGACAGGTTAATTTCGGCCACCGATTCCGTAGTCAAGGGGTAGAACTGCCGACTGTCATCACGACGGTTCTAGGTTCGATCCTCGGCTTGGGAGAGGTGTTAGTCTAGCGGCACTGATGAGTTGTGAAACAACGAAACAGGTCTGTATGTCGATGACTAAAATATATTTTATAAAGCTCCCCTCTTTGGTAGAGCACTCTCGTAAATTATCTTACTCGCCACTTAATTTAGCTGAAATAATGCGAAGCTCGCGATTTGTTTACAAACAAACGTTTGAGCCCTCTACGAGTAGCGGACGGATGTTTATTTAAATAATCGTTCGGACAGGTTAATTTCGGCCACCGATTCCGTAGTCAAGGGGTAGAACTGCCGACTGTCATCACGACGGTTCTAGGTTCGATCCTCGGCTTGGGAGAGGTGTTAGTCTAGCGGCACTGATGAGTTGTGAAACAACGAAACAGGTCTGTATGTCGATGACTAAAATATATTTTATAAGCTCCCCTCTTTGGTAGAGCACTCTCGTAAATTATCTTACTCGCTACTTAATTTAGCTGAAATAATGCGAAGCTCGCGATTTGTTTACAAACAAACGTTTGAGCCCTCTACGAGTAGCGGACGGATGTTTATTTAAATAATCGTTCGGACAGGTTAATTTCGGCCACCGATTCCGTAGTCAAGGGGTAGAACTGCCGACTGTCATCACGACGGTTCTAGGTTCGATTCTCGGCTTGGGAGAGGTGTTAGTCTAGCGGCACTGATGAGTTGTGAAACAACGAAACAGGTCTGTATGTCGATGACTAAAATATATTTTATAAAGCTCCCCTCTTTGGTAGAGCACTCTCGTAAATTATCTTACTCGCTACTTAATTTAGCTGAAATAATGCGAAGCTCGCGATTTGTTTACAAACAAACGTTTGAGCCCTCTACGAGTAGCGGACGGATGTTTATTTAAATAATCGTTCGGACAGGTTAATTTCGGCCACCGATTCCGTAGCCAAGGGGTAGAACTGCCGACTGTCATCACGACGGTTCTAGGTTCGATCCTCGGCTTGGGAGAGGTGTTAGTCTAGCGGCACTGATGAGTTGTGAAACAACGAAACAGGTCTGTATGTCGATGACTAAAATATATTTTATAAAGCTCCACTCTTTGGTAGAGCACTCTCGTAAATTATCTTACTCGCCACTTAATTTAGCTGAAATAATGCGAAGCTCGCGATTTGTTTACAAACAAACGTTATAGCCCTCTACGAGTAGCGGACGGATGTTTATTTAAATAATCGTTCGGACAGGTTAATTTCGGCCACCGATTCCGTAGTCAAGGGGTAGAACTGCCGACTGTCATCACGACGGTTCTAGGTTCGATCCTCGGCTTGGGAGAGGTGTTAGTCTAGCGGCACTGATGAGTTGTGAAACAACGAAACAGGTCTGTATGTCGATGACTAAAATATATTTTATAAAGCTCCCCTCTTTGGTAGAGCACTCTCGTAAATTATCTTACTTGCTACTTAATTTAGCTGAAATAATGCGAAGCTCGCGATTTGTTTACAAACAAACGTTTGAGCCCTCTACGAGTAGCGGACGGATGTTTATTTAAATAATCGTTCGGACAGGTTAATTTCGGCCACCGATTCCGTAGTCAAGGGGTAGAACTGCCGACTGTCATCACGACGGTTCTAGGTTCGATCCTCGGCTTGGGAGAGGTGTTAGTCTAGCGGCACTGATGAGTTGTGAAACAACGAAACAGGTCTGTATGTCGATGACTAAAATATATTTTATAAAGCTCCCCTCTTTGGTAGACAACTCTAGTAAATTATCTTACTCGCTACTTAATTTTGCTGAAATAATGCGAAGCTCGCGATTTGTTTACAAACAACCGTTTGAGCCCTCTACGAGTAGCGGACGGATGTTTATTTAAATAATCGTTCGGACAGGTTAATTTCGGCCACCGATTCCGTAGTCAAGGGGTAGAACTGCCGACTGTCATCACGACGGTTCTAGGTTCGATCCTCGGCTTGGGAGAGGTGTTAGTCTAGCGGCACTGATGAGTTGTGAAACAACGAAACAGGTCTGTATGTCGATGACTAAAATATATTTTATAAAGCTCCCCTCTTTGGTAGAGCACTCTCGTAAATTATCTTACTCGCTACTTAATTTAGCTGAAATAATGCGAAGCTCGCGATTTGTTTACAAACAAACGTTTGAGCCCTCTACGAGTAGCGGACGGATGTTTATTTAAATAATCGTTCGGACAGGTTAATTTCGGCAACCGATTCCGTAGCCAAGGGGTAGAACTGCCGACTGTCATCACGACGGTTCTAGGTTCGATCCTCGGCTTGGGAGAGGTGTTAGTCTAGCGGCACTGATGAGTTGTGAAACAACGAAACAGGTCTGTATGTCGATGACTAAAATATATTTTATAAAACTCCCCTCTTTGGTAGAGCACTCTCGTAAATTATCTTACTCGCCACTTAATTTAGCTGAAATAATGCGAAGCTCGCGATTTGTTTACAAACAAACGTTTGAGCCCTCTACGAGTAGCGGACGGATGTTTATTTAAATAATCGTTCGGACAGGTTAATTTCGGCAACCGATTCCGTAGTCAAGGGGTAGAACTGCCGACTGTCATCACGACGGTTCTAGGTTCGATCCTCGGCTTGGGAGAGGTGTTAGTCTAGCGGCACTGATGAGTTGTGAAACAACGAAACAGGTCTGTATGTCGATGACTAAAATATATTTTATAAAGCTCCCCTCTTTGGTAGAGCACTCTCGTAAATTATCTTACTCGCTACTTAATTTAGCTGAAATAATGCGAAGCTCGCGATTTGTTTACAAACAAACGTTTGAGCCCTCTACGAGTAGCGGACGGATGTTTATTTAAATAATCGTTCGGACAGGTTAATTTCGGCCACCGATTCCGTAGCCAAGGGGTAGAACTGCCGACTGTCATCACGACGGTTCTAGGTTCGATCCTCGGCTTGGGAGAGGTGTTAGTCTAGCGGCACTGATGAGTTGTGAAACAACGAAACAGGTCTGTATGTCGATGACTAAAATATATTTTATAAAGCTCCCCTCTTTGGTAGAGCACTCTCGTAAATTATCTTACTCGCCACTTAATTTAGCTGAAATAATGCGAAGCTCGCGATTTGTTTACAAACAAACGTTATAGCCCTCTACGAGTAGCGGACGGATGTTTATTTAAATAATCGTTCGGACAGGTTAATTTCGGCCACCGATTCCGTAGTCAAGGGGTAGAACTGCCGACTGTCATCACGACGGTTCTAGGTTCGATCCTCGGCTTGGGAGAGGTGTTAGTCTAGCGGCACTGATGAGTTGTGAAACAACGAAACAGGTCTGTATGTCGATGACTAAAATATATTTTATAAAGCTCCCCTCTTTGGTAGAGCACTCTCGTAAATTATCTTACTTGCTACTTAATTTAGCTGAAATAATGCGAAGCTCGCGATTTGTTTACAAACAAACGTTATAGCCCTCTACGAGTAGCGGACGGATGTTTATTTAAATAATCGTTCGGACAGGTTAATTTCGGCCACCGATTCCGTAGTCAAGGGGTAGAACTGCCGACTGTCATCACGACGGTTCTAGGTTCGATCCTCGGCTTGGGAGAGGTGTTAGTCTAGCGGCACTGATGAGTTGTGAAACAACGAAACAGGTCTGTATGTCGATGACTAAAATATATTTTATAAAGCTCCCCTCTTTGGTAGACAACTCTCGTAAATTATCTTACTCGCTACTTAATTTTGCTGAAATAATGCGAAGCTCGCGATTTGTTTACAAACAACCGTTTGAGCCCTCTACGAGTAGCGGACGGATGTTTATTTAAATAATCGTTCGGACAGGTTAATTTCGGCCACCGATTCCGTAGTCAAGGGGTAGAACTGCCGACTGTCATCACGACGGTTCTAGGTTCGATCCTCGGCTTGGGAGAGGTGTTAGTCTAGCGGCACTGATGAGTTGTGAAACAACGAAACAGGTCTGTATGTCGATGACTAAAATATATTTTATAAGCTCCCCTCTTTGGTAGAGCACTCTCGTAAATTATCTTACTCGCTACTTAATTTAGCTGAAATAATGCGAAGCTCGCGATTTGTTTACAAACAAACGTTTGAGCCCTCTACGAGTAGCGGACGGATGTTTATTTAAATAATCGTTCGGACAGGTTAATTTCGGCCACCGATTCCGTAGTCAAGGGGTAGAACTGCCGACTGTCATCACGACGGTTCTAGGTTCGATCCTCGGCTTGGGAGAGGTGTTAGTCTAGCGGCACTGATGAGTTGTGAAACAACGAAACAGGTCTGTATGTCGATGACTAAAATATATTTTATAAAGCTCCCCTCTTTGGTAGAGCACTCTCGTAAATTATCTTACTCGCTACTTAATTTAGCTGAAATAATGCGAAGCTTTCGATTTGTTTACAAACAAACGTTTGAGCCCTCTACGAGTAGCGGACGGATGTTTATTTACATAATCATTCGGACAGGTTAATTTCGGCCACCGATTCCGTAGCCAAGGGGTAGAACTGCCGACTGTCATCACGACGGTTCTAGGTTCGATCCTCGGCTTGGGAGAGGTGTTA
>NC_136485.1:39531089-39548589 GCF_053919585.1 Euprymna scolopes | reverse complement strand
GTCAACGTGGCCATTTTGGAAATATACCTAGCAGAATACCTCCATTTTAGGCCAAATTTCGCAATCTAGCCTTTTTTTCTCGCCATATTGAGATGCGCACAACACATCTGCAATTTTTTTACGTTTTTTTGTTCTTTTTTTTTTTAAATCTGCAATTTTTTTGCGTTTTTTTTTTTTAAATAAGAATACTATTGAATATGCAAAGAAATTGAAGAATGCAAAGAATTGTAGAATTTTTATACGAGATTATTTTCGAAACATGCTCAGTTGGACACGCATGGATAACTTCGAAACTTCGTTTATTTACTTCTGTTACAAATTAGAAAAAAAAAACACCCCAAAAATGGCATCTGTCTTCGCAAAAAAAAAAAAATCTCATTCTGGTGGGGGGAAAAAGGGCTAGATTGGCCTAAAATGGAGGTATTCTGCTATGTACGGCAGTTACCTGCCCTTGGGGAATTTCTGGGCCTACAATAACATTTCCAAAATGGCCACGTTGACGTAGCCGTGATAAATCATTGTTTTTCGCTGTTAAAAAAAAAACTACTTGATCAAATAAAGTGAAATTTTTTTTCGGAGAACTTCAGTCTATAACAGTTACGTACAATAAAATTTTTTTTTCAATATTTCCATTTTTTAATGTCGTCACTAAACTGTATAAGTACCAGACTATCAATATACACAAAAAATATAGATTTATTTTTGGGTAAAGTTCCCCCGGGTTTTCCTTTCACTTCAGTAAATAATGGTCTTTTGTTATTTATATGGCGTACTATTATCCTTAAATATATGATGTTTATGTTTATATATATGTATAAGTGATAGTGTCTGTGTGTGTCTGTGCGTCTGTGTGCATTTCCCTACGCTAAAACTGTCAATTTTAAGCCTACAGATTCGAAATTTGATATACAGGGTACTGAGATTTGGGAAAATCGATGTGATAGGTTTTCGACATAAATTTGGCGATTAAGTGGTCAATATTCAACAATTAGACCTTTGAGAACTCTACCAAACTCCTCCTACAATTTAAGGTCTGAACACGTGATATTTTATATATATGGATTTCTTGGACATGGATCTAACTTATTAACTTTACTTGATCCCTAAACAATAAATGTTAAGAGGTCATAATAGGAGTCAAAGTTTAAAAAAATTGACCGTTTTTTTTTCCTCAGCATACACTTCAAAACACCTGGGCAAAGCCGGGCACCGATTGCTAGTATATTATATAATTTACATTTTTAATAATATTTATATTATAATATATATTATATTATTTATATATGATATATATTATATATAATATATATAATGAATATTTATATATATATATATATATAAATATATATATATATATATATATATATATATATATATATATGTGTGTGTGTGTCTGTAATATTTTGTCTATTAGTGTTCTTGTTGGAATTTGAGCTCGGGGGCACAAAACGGATTGCACCGTGGTAAAATTTTATCAGTTAGATTTTTCTATACAGTTAATCATGACGACAAGAAACATTATCTAAATGTGTTACAGTTTATAAAATGAACATAAGCTCCTACAAAATAATCAACCTTCCCCGCAAATATCAGCGCAATATCTATATTGTAATTAATTTTTTAAGATAAACATATAAATGACATAGATTTCTTCAAAGGAAACTTAGTTTGCCTAAATACAGTATTATATTTTTCTTGTAAATTAAAACAACGTAATAAAAACGAAAAATAGTTACTTTAATAAAACACATTTGAAGAGTTTTATAAAAGTTATATGTGTATTCTTATATTATCTTTACAAATACAATATATTTACAGTATATTTATTTTTTTATTATACAAAGCAAACAAATATCGACAGTCGTTTATCTGTTTATGAATAAATTTACTACAGTCAACAAAATACCACATTAAAACCATGGGTAAAAATGTGTTAGCTTTATAACTCACGGTTTTTTTATTATTTTTTTTTTATCAATGTATGTAAAAATCATCCGTCTGAGCATGGTGTTAATAAAAACGCATACTTCTGAAATACGAAAAGTCTGAAATAAAATAGCGAAGACATTTTTTCTTTTATCAGGTATGAGTAAACATCGCGTTTATTTAAAAAAATATTCAGTCAATCGGGATCAATCAAACGTCTTGTTTCATACCAAATTCTGTACATTGTAATGCGTCATCCAATCGCTTAGGTATTTTTTACTTGCATTTTCAGCTTGCAACTTTTAATACTAAATATCGTTACATATGATTTCTCCTAATATCTAGTGTATGATATAGTCGTGAGCATTTGAAAGCTACTTATCTCCAGCATATACTAAGTACATTATAACAAAATATCTGATAATTAAGCCTTAAATATTGCAACTTACTTAGAATTTTGGCAATTCAATTAATCAAAGATAATTGATACGCAGCCTATAATTTTTGTCGATATTTTGCATTTTTACCATTTAGATAATAATTAAAACACAAAACACACACCTTCAATTTATTTTATATTGATTTTTTTTAATAATATAAATCTTCTCTCTTTCTATAGTAGACTATCGATTTTTTGCCAGACGTCATGAGCGATGTGCATGTTGATTTCGCTTAACTCTGCGGGTGGGCGCTAAGTATCATCCTAACTTTTATGTCAAGATTGTGCAAACGAAAAAAAAAAGAAAGAAAAATTCACTGCATTAAAATAGTTTAGCATTACTGAGTAGAAGTACAAAACTGCGATTACAAAAGTTATACAATAAAATCACATAGCTGTTTTTTTTTCTGAAAGTAGGACATCGGTATGTCCTAGTATGACAAGTAGGGATGACGGTTTACAAAAATATAAAGAAAGGAAAGCGAGGTAGATTGTAACTCTTAAATAAAACAACCAAAGCAAATGTTATTGTAAATATTCTGCCATTTATTTTACTCGTTACAATTCAGCATAATTTATAATTTATATATCAAATATAATAGTTTTTACCCAAGAACCACACGCTTAAGGTAAACTTTAAACCGGTAACAAACTACGATGGTAAAATTTAGACATCATCTTAGATCGTATGAGTTTATAAACAATAAGATCTAAGATGGCATCTAAATTTTACCAGCGTATTTTATTACCGGTGTAAAGTTTACCTAAAATTTATGACTTATATGAGCTAATAACTAAACACTCCTATTTTCCCCACTGTAAGCACGAGATCAAACAATTAACTTGATTAACTGAATACCTCCTAAGTTTGACAGCAGATACTTAATGGAGGTTATATTGGTTGCCAATTCATGAACACCATTGACAATATGAGCACAGTGGTCCCAGAATAGGAATGACTTCTATAATTCTCCTTGTTTATGCAAACTCAAAGTTTCCCTAACATCGTCATTAGTGTTGATTTACCTACCTATTTAAATTTCTGTTAAGGTTTATATTATCGTTTTATATATAATAATTACTTATATACTAAATAAAAATGCGCCAATACAATTATCGCAATGAAAATTCTATTTCAAGTTAAAATGGGGCGTTCGAATCAGCAGTGCTACTAATAAAGCTATGAAGTCGTTTTCAGCTATATGCATAAAATACACTTCTCATAAATTATGTATGTGTTTCGTTTGGGTTGGAATACCACAGAAGCATACATTAATTATTAGGATAACCAAATGTTCTATTAGATTATTACTAAAGTTTATAAAGGGTCAGAGAAATCAAATAGCATCATTGTATAACTTTAATTTTACATCAGGAAATCTGTTTAAAAAAGTATATATAGGGCAAGGGGGGCTTAATTTGCTGATCGTAAACTACGATAAAACATGTGTTCATTCATATGTGTGTATATATATATATATATATATATATATATATATATATATATATATATAGTTGCAGGCTGCCTCATATTGCTTGGTCGTAAAATACGTTTACATATAGTATTTTGATTAATTCAGATTTTGTATTTAAAAATATATTTTATTAGACCCAGTATATAGTAATGATTTTAGAAGTTAAACAAATGACTCGAGAAAGAATCGAAAACAAAATGTTTCGGTTACCATATACTTTTTTCTTGGACGTTTAGGTCTGAGCTTTGAAAACATGTTTGTTGCAGGGCTAAAAATTAAAACATAAACAAATAGCTATTACGTCACACATGCATATCCGTAATGCCGTCCTTCGGCCATTAGAAAATCCACTTTTGTTTACATTTTAACACTTTTGCCCCGATTTTGTCCGGCTAAAACGCAAATATAACAATTCGCATGTGTTCGAATACCCTATATATGTAATGTCATGCCTGTAGATTAAAAATATACATCGGGGTTTTATAAACGAATTTGTGGAACAATAATACATACACATATATAATATATATATATATATATATATATATATATAAAGAGATGTGTGTAATTTTACGCAAATAATACGCAAGTAGAAATCATGTAGAATATCCGCATGAATATAATTACAAGAACTATTAAACTAAAGACGGTTATCCCAAAAGAAGCCCTGACAAACACTAATAGGAATTAATAAAAATGAATGTTTATTTGCATATGAAAATTAACCATATCTTTAGCGGATGAATGCATTTCTACGACACATATTAAAGGAAATTGTATTTTCTTTGGAAATAAATACATAAAAATAGGATTTAATATAATTATGAATACACTAAAAAATGTAAAGGATACATAGTCCCTTGTGAGTTCACAGGGAATGAGGCATAAAAAATGGCTAACTTCAGCATCTGCCCCTATTCAGCCCTTAATGTCCCCAGAATGTTAAATCCTAGTAGAAATGAACAAAGGTTTGAGTTTTAGGCCTTAACACATGCAAATTTGAGTTCTGCACCTTGCAAAAAAAAAACAAATAACTAAGTCCATCATTTGTCCTTCGCCCCCATGTAGCTCTAAAAGTTCTCAAAACCTTACCATATTTAAATTTGAATTCAGAACAATGTAAAACTGCCAAATAGATATACACAGAAAATGTTGGACAAATATGGGGAAAAAGTTTCAAAACTTAAGTATTTTATTAGCCGTAAACGTCTCCCTGGACCACACTCAAGAATTAACGTGGAGTATAGAAACACAAAATTATATAGAAATCAGTTAGTTACAACTTGTCAGAAAGTTTCTTTATAAAATAGTAAGGCATACATTTTTTAATAAGCACAAAATGGTCGATTTTAGCTATTTTAACGCAAAAGGAACGTCTAGAATGGCAACCGGAATTTTCCCGGAAAATGCGGGTTTTTTTTGTTTTTACTTCTTTCATTAATATACATGTTTAATGCAAAATTTCAAAAAAATTCCAAGGCATAGTTCTGGAGGAAAGGACGGAGAGTCAAACGGACGAACAGAAGTATGGACAAGGGTGTATTTACAGGTTCATAATCCTTTTGTCGGCTAACAGAAAACACATTTTTAAAGGAATGGGTATGCTTATATATAAACTTGATCAGCCGGATTTTGTGAAAAAATGATAACCGTTTTTGGTGGTACTTCTAAATCTGTCGAAATTGGTTAATCAAATGTACTTCTGGAGACTAAGTTTCAAAATGTCTAGCTAAAAGGGAGAAAGTTAACTCTTCCTGGTTTTATTTCAAAGTTTAATAATTTAACTGGTGCTATAGGTATTTTCTTTAGCTTGCGTAAAACACATATCAACTGCATTTTATTTTGAGCCACATTATCAGTGATAGGGGCTTTTCTACGCAGTTTACCAAAATGCTTCGTAATTATTTGAGATAGTATTTGTTAACGTTCCATTTTTTGCATTAAAGATATTTTTTTTACATTTGTTGAGTTTTACAATAACTGTAATTTATCTTATAAATCTATGCCTTAGTTTGATATTTTTATTCTCTTTATATGCATTCAACTTTTGTCGACGATCAATGTGCAATCCCGTAGTACAAATGCGACTCGCCTTTTTCCCAAAAGTATTTTATAGAATTACTTAAATCCACAAATATATAGAGTGAATTCAGTTTAATAATAATGTAGCAAAAATAGATTGCGTTGTGATGGGTTCTCTGTTGAGACAAGGTTTGGCAAACATTTTAGTGAATTGCTATATTGGAGTGTATACAAGTGCCACAAGAAATGGTTATAAAAATATCCAACATATGTTCTAGCCATGTAAAGAATCTATCAGAAACATAGATAGGAAAATGAGGGATCAATGGTATAACGCACTAAAAGGTAATTTCAATTACTCTATGTAAAATAAAATAATAAAAAAGAATAAGAAACGGTAAATTATCTAGAAAGCAGTAAAACTTATTTTTTTCTAATATATATTTAACAAAATGAAAGGGGTTAGGGTTATGATGAAAAATCGTAGGTGACTGATGTAAAAGGTAAGCTAAAATAAATGAAGAATTAATAAGCCGGAAAAATTGAATCGCAACAACGTTCAGAATAAAACATGGCAACTTCTGCAGACAAATGAAAAACATATCAGAATATATTTAAGGAAGACAATACATATGTAAAGATTAAAATATATTTTACACATATAAAAATTGTTGTTCCAGCTGATAAGTGATTAACATTAAAATAAATATAGAATTTAAGTAAATAAGATAAATTTCTATCACAGATTATTAAATCTTAAGTAACAAACTATTTTACTGTGGTGTGTTCTTTAATTAATTCAAATAGCCACATGTTTTTTTAATTATTTTTTGATCACTAGAGTACACAAATATGTTCTAGCCATGTAAAGATTGTATCAGAAACATAGATACAAAAATGAGGAATCAATGGTATGACGCACTAAAAGATAATTTTAATTACTCTATGTAAAAGAAAATAATGAAAAGAATAAGAAACGGTAAATTATCTAGAGAGCAATAAAACTTTTTTTTCTAATATATATTTAAAAAAAATTATTATATATTAAACAAATTTATTATATTCATATTTTTTGATCACTAGAGCACACAAAAAATAAAAATATATAATTTCTCAGATTAGCAAAATAACCGATAGGTAATCAGGATATATTGGATTAACTGAGTTTTATATCAATATAATAGTTTTATAACAATACACTGTTTACACTGTATTAAAGAGGAACATTTTATATTACGCGGGATTCCACTTAATTTGTTACATGCTTGCTTAGAAAGTAGGTAACAAGCACCAGAAATATCTAAAACCTACGAAAAAGCAAAAGAAAAAAACGCCCTTGATTACGGAGCAGGTCTCGCATGACGTGGTGGAAATGAATAAGTAGGTTTACACAAAGTACAAATAGTCCAATTATATTCATACAATTGATCGGATATATTAAGAAGAAATACAGATTGACTAAATTGACTAGGGGACTGTAAGAAAAATATCGAATATACAGACACACACATATATATATATATATATATATATATATATATATGTATGTATATATATATATAAGCTTATTAGATTATTTAGATAAATTTAATCAACACATTTGCGAAATATTTTACTTAATCAGAAGAATCGACATTGTCAATGTATATAAGATACAATCTACCTCACTAGACACATTGACTAAAAATATACTTAATGGAAGCATGTTAAACAGCACCATTTTCGGCTGCAGAAAAAACACTAAGGAACGTGCATGAAGGTAGAACTTAAAAACAGCTCATTTTTAGCTAAACACCAAGACTACCATGTTTTTGATATGAGATTAATGATTACAGATGTTTGATGAAATGTTATAAAAGGTTTACCGAATGTAATTGTCAAAAACTATTAATCAAAATCTAGATAAGCATATCTCAGGACTACGAGAGCACATTTACAATCTGATATTTTCATTAAAGTTGTGGTTTCACTATTTCCATATGCTTAATATTTATCTTGTATTTTTGGAGAAAATACTGTTGCTGGTATTTTTTAATTAATTTAATACCAGAATGCAACACTTATAAACAATAAATTGTATTATACTAATAGTGTTTATGAATTTTTGGTGAGTACGAATGTATAGTGTTACGTTTATTCTTCGCGCTGTTATGCTGTTGAAGTAATTACTGCCCGAGAAGATGGTCGTTCACTCGATATCATCCTCGTCAGAACATATAAAAGATGAATGCCAATCACACACCTGTTATAAGAAAAATGGTTAGCATATGCACACCTGGCGAACATATTTAATGCGTATGATATTAAATAAACATACATATTCAGAAAACCACTATTCATGTTATTTTAGTATAATAAATACAAGATCAGCTCCTTTAGTAGTTGTTCTATTAAAGCATACATTATTATGCAGGTAAAAAAAATATAATTCCTGTTTAAGTACATGCGAACTATTTGTAATATAATTTATTATACGCTTAATAAAATAGATAAATAAATACTGAAGGAGATTTTTTTCTATTGCATTATGAACCAGCATATGATCGTTCCATATGCGTTATCTGAATTTATTGTTGTAGAATGAAATACGTGATACAATTTATTCGGGTTATTATACACGACTCGAACCATGCATCTCTTATGCTGCATATATAAAACGAAATGGTTAATATATATGTAGATGTGTATTCGTGTATATTACCAAGACTATCATTCGAGGAATGGTCGTCAAATTATCAAATATTTTGAAATCGATTATATTTCATAAAACATATCTTTCAACAGTATCCCAAGAAATTTATTCTCTATCTTACCTCGCTCTTGCTATTCTACTTTTCTACAAATATAATGTTCTTCCTTCTCTCTTTAATATTTTCCCATCGCATTTGTTTTTCCTTCTCTTACAAATTCCAAAATTTTCGTTTATATTTTACATATAGTTCTCTAACGTCTATTCTTCAAGTCCTTACCTATCAAGCAGATTTACAATTATTTTGTCTCGTCCCTCTCCCTTTTTTACATGGAAGTCACCACTTATCAAGGGCCTGTGACCAGTCGGGTTATTGCGTGTACAGTGATCAATTGAACAATATCGTAGTAATCGTTAGTAATGGAGATCTGACAAATAGGCTTATTAGAGGGGGCGGTTTATCTTGAACTTGATTATGTTCGACTTGAACACATCCAAGTTGTTGTCAGGTGGGGAATAGGTAAACGTAAGAGTTCCACATGCGTGCACTTCTCTATGTATGTTTGGATTTCCTCCAATTTATCATTCATATACGCTGCTTTCCCTTTCATATCTTGCATTTTCTAATTATTCCCGATATTTTCAAAGGTTTTCCCTTATTTCTCTTCTATATGCTCAAGTTTATTTCACTCTTTTCTACTCCAACTCTTTTCTATACTCTTCTTACAGTTCTGTTTTACTAATTCATGCTCACATGTTTTCTCTCATCATTTTGTTACTCTCAGTGTTATATATATATATATATATATATGTATGTATATATATATATATATATATATATATATGCAGGTTTTAAAACTTGTTACTACACTTATATTGACATTATTTAACTAGTTTGCCAACGAATATGCTTGAAAACATATAAACGTGATATATCAAGAAAAATTGATACGCGTGCTTTATTACGGTTATTAATTTATACATACATACCCACATATATGTATATATATATATATATATTTATATGTGTATGTAAGCATAAATATATATATATAGGTTTGTGTAGAATATATAAATGTATATATATATATGTATGCATGTATTGATGTGTGTATATATATATGCATGTATTGATGTGTATGTATATATATATATATATATATATGTATGCATGTATTGATGTGCATATATATATATATATATATATATATATATGTGTATAGAGAAAGTAGGGTTTCCTCCCAATCCTTTTTTTAAATACCCAAGGAACAGAACACGAACCTGAAAGCCCGGGTCTTGTAATACGGAAAATTGTCTGATGAAATCCCAGTTGGCAATGGTGTCAAACAAGGTGATATTCTTCCGCCAACTTTTCATCTATGTATTTTGCTATTCTACTTGCTTTGCGTTTCGAGATTGTGATGAGGATTTAAGTTAAAGTTTCTTACCACATGTCTAATTTTTTTATCTTAGATGATTTAATGCCAGGACAAAGTTGCATAATGCCTTAGACAAGGAGTTACTATATGCAGATAATGCTGTTTTTTGTCACATACTTAGACTGATATGCAGTATATAATATATATTTGTGGTGACTCCTCCGCTGCGTTTGGTTTGAGGATCAGTCTATCTAAAAAAACGTTACTTTAACCCCTGCACCGTGCCTTTCATACGTGGAGCGGAATATCATATTCGGTGGTGCTAGGCAAGGATTAGGTGATTCGTTGGTTTACCTCGGTAGTTCTCTTACGAGGGATGCCTCTCTCGACACTGAAATCTGCAAACGAATTCAGAAGGCATCTGTTGCTTTTGGAAGGTTATAGAATAGTGGGGTCTGATCATGACATCACAGAAAAGGATTAGGGCATGCGTTTTACAAGGCACATATAATCGCTAGAACGAGTTCACCAAAAATGCTAGATACGTATCTAACACATCAAGTGACAAGTACAAGTACCCGGTACTAAAGTCCTTGTGAAAAAATGTTGCTCTAGTGTTAAGGGCTTGCAATCAGATCTCACATGCGTTGGGTGGGCCACTTTGTTCGAATGAAAGATTGTAGACTGCCAAAACAATGTTTTTACGGGGATCTGAAAAATGGCAAACGCCCTCAACACAAGCCAAGGAATAGGTTTAGAGGCTCTAAAAAGAATAATCTGAAACTCTTACTAATCGACATAGACGCATGGGAAGAACTTACTCTGCAACGACCGAAGTGGAGAAGACCTGTGAAATTTGGGATGCTCTAGAGAAAAGAAAGCAGGCCCGCGGCAATTTGAAGCGAAAGATTCGCAAAGGTTTAGTTGATGGTCTTAACCATGATACACACACAGCTGGACATACGGCATTGTGAACGAATTCTTTTATCAGTTAAGGGTGCAAACCTCGACAATCTTTCTTGAAGAAATTGTCTATTTCCCCGCATTTTTGTTAGGCGATTAATTCGAAATGTTCTGTATTATCTTAAGAGGTATACACTTAAGTTTCTACTCCCCGCGGCTTTCAGGACCAACGAGTTCATCAATTTATGCCCGAGGAGCTCTTACTGCAAAATGCAAACGTGACTTCCAGTGTTCATACTCTTGGTTCACAGGCTATTTTCTACCTACTTACTCGGGTAGATTGTGGTAAATAATGGTTTGTACTTTGTGATGCACCATGTTTGCTGTAACTACTGCAATTGTCTATAGGCTGTTTTGTTTTAATAGTGTTTCCTTTTTCTAACTATCTCCGTGACCTTATTTTACATATTGCTCTTTTACGTTCACAAAAATTTTACAACGAGAGATTACAATGTATAATTAGGATATCCACAACAGTCTTATTAATAACACTCGAATTCACAAAATGAGTTACTCCCAATTGCCGGCGGCGAATAATTGGAATTTAAAAAAAAATACTAACAAAGAAAAATATCCGGTGAGAAAAAATCGATTCATCAGACACCATAACAAAGGTTTTTCAGTTTGTAATTGAGGATATTCCATTAAAAATAAAGAGAATTAACGATAGAAATCGTACTTCAATATTTTTTTCAGAAAAAGAACGAAAATTGTGCAACGTGCAGCGTTGAATTGTAATATTATAGAACAAACAACAGCGAAAAATTGAATATGTTCTACAGTAACAAGCACTTCAAAATAAACTGTGATTCAAACAACAGAAAGCTGGAGAAAACCAATACAAATAATGAAGAAAGACTGCTACAGTAACCAAAAGGAATACAAAATGACGTTTTAAAAAGTTTAAGCAATAGACCAACCACTGATTGTAAAAGTGTGTTATCGCAAACCATAATAAAACATACTATAGAGGCATTTACCTACGTTCCTGAGGGGCGCACTTTTTAGGAGGTATTAAAATTTTCCAATGTCGACTGCAACGATTAGGTAGAGGCGAAAATGTCCCTCAGCTTTAAGAAGGTACTTAACTGATGAAGATAGCCGGTTTGTAGACTACATTCTACTGTAAAAGACGACCGACCGTGAGTTTGTGGAAATCTGAGTGTGTATCCCAACTTTTCAGTTCGTATGAAGTTATGGTTTTAATTTAACTTTGCGGGACGACAAATATTATTTAACGTTCGTGGCCATCGCAAACTGGCTCTGAACTAGCATAAGTATTGGCAGATTATTTTGGATAGAACATTTTAGCTCAATGGCTTTTGTTGGCACAGTATACTGAGATTAGATGGAATGTCTGCCAGACCGAATATACTCTACAAAAACCTGCCTGAGTTGCCAATAGGTTATGAGTTATTCTAAAAATATAGAGGAAGAGGACGTATCTTCCGCGATACAAAAAAAAAACAGATTAAATAATGGCGATTCACAGTAAGAGAAAAACAAATGTCCAGTCATAGTTTCAATATAAAGCAAAATAGTACCTCCATAAACATAACAAAAATGGTGTCACATGTTTTGAAAATGAGCGGCTATGCGGGAAAAATAATTACGCTGACGATCATGTTACCGATGCGGTGAACTGCACTCGGAAAATTTTGCTTGTTTCGAGAATAAGCATTGTCAAAATTGTGGCTAACTTTGTCATAAAATATCGCATCGTAGAATCCGACGAAAATAAGAGTAGAATCAGGCAGACAAAATGCAACAAAAAGTCAGACAATAATTCATGCAAATACAAGACTGTCAATATTACAAATAGTGTTGCGAAATTTTGTGGTGCCTTTCATATAGCTAGGTATGCTGGGTAATACAGGAGTAACGATTTGATGTATATATCTGAAAATGTATTGTCACCGTGCTAACACTTCATACTATCGCAAACATTTAATGTTCAGGAATTTGGCTAATTCAGAGCAATTTCCGGTTTTAGTGATTAATGTTTGAAGTGTAATTGCAACTTTGGTAGTGTCAGAGTTTGGTTTGAGTTTTTAGGGTTTGGAAATTATATAGAAATTTTCTGGTTTCGGATTTATGGGGAGGAGGAAAGTCATGATCTTTGAGATACAGGGTAAGGTTTTTTTTATAAGACGGGTGAGTTCTAGTTTAATGCTGATTGTTGGATTTCGGGATGGTTTATTTTGCAGAAATATATGCCTTGTAGTTATGTTTGTGCTCCTTCGATATATTACAACTGTTCATATTAGTTATGCCTCCTCCTTTTCCTACTTATTTGATCTTAATGTTATAGTGATTTAAGGACGTGAATAGTACTTCGTTATTTTGGAGAAATATTTATTTTTTGTGGAGATGCTCTTTATTACCGATTAATTTATCTAGGTACAGTCAAGCTGCTTTATCTATTGGTCAGTACCATTGTTTCGTCCATTGATTGAAGTAAACAAATTAGAGTCGTTAAGGTTTCGAAGTAGTTTAGTTTTAATCCAATTATGTATAGGTGTTGCTCTATGTTAAAGCATATGTTTAATAGGTTGATGTTTTGTGTAGGGCAGAATAAAAAAATCTTTTTGTTTTCAATAGGTATTTTGATATTTAGTGATGGTAAATTGAGAGCGATTTACGTCGCAGTCGTTTACGGTGTTTGCGTTGGGTTGTTTTTGGTGTGCATATTGTAGTTTGATAATATTTCGTAAGTTGAGTGTATTATTATATATGAACTTGTTCATTCTTATATTGATTTTAATATGTATATTACACTTTTTTCTTAGTCGACACTTATTTTACTTCATTTATAACTTATTATTATTATTGTTGTTATTATTATTATTATTATTATTATTATTATTATTATTATTATTATTATTAGCTCACAAGGAGCTTTCACACTGGTCATCAAATATCTCTCATTTAACACAACGTGTGATGTTCCCTGGAAGCCGAGTGACAAAAAGTGTCCCTAGATTTCCAGTACTCTCACCGTCTTTTAATAACATTCGCAAATGAATTTGTGTTAGCGCAACTTCTGTTTACAATTGATTTCTCACTGACAGCACCCATTGGGCCCCACTGGAATCTGAGTTGTAATAAGCCTCCCCAAGGTCCCAGTATCCTTAGCACTTGTTCAGCGAGGTTCTGGTCAGATAGCTCTTCGATATTTCCATCCTTCTCGAAATTTCTCGACTATTCACCATCACTTTTGGGGGGGGGCAGTGAAGGGGATTAGAAAGCAGGGGCAGGAGATTAAACTCATAGATATTCAGCTTCAATTTTCTTGGATCAAAATGACGCTTCTTGATGTTTTCCCTTTAACGCAGTGTGTGTGGCCCGCGCGTGTGGCTCATGTGTATTAGTTTCCGCATTCAATTAATATTTCAGCTTCCGCATTCATTTACTATTTCAGCTGTGTTCATTATTGTTATTCTTTTTATCTTTCCAGCCATTCCCCTGATTCCAATTTTTCTCATTCTTTTTTCAAAGTTTTTGGAATTGTTTCCGATGCTCACTCTATTATAGATACTCTCTTGATTTTCTTAATCACCCTTTCAGGTCTCTATCTAGGTCTGTGTATTATCCCAGTTTCTTCTTTTGCTTGATATTCACCATGATGCAGCAAAATCTTTTCTTTCTTGTTAACTATCATGACATCCACTCTTCTCGCTTGCTGGGATTTTCTGTTTGTATACATGGCGCAATATATTTTGTGATACTCCATTTCAAGTATTGTTACCGGCTAGTGTTTTTGCACTCGATATGCAGTTGTTTGTATAATCCCAATGTACTGTCCTCCCCACTTGATCGTGAATGTTCTTGTATTCCTTTTGCGTCAGTTTGTTGCATTCGCTTACTATATAGTTTAGTGTTTCCTGTTTTGTCCACAGTCTGCCTTTGTTGTGTTCTGTTGGTTTGTCGACGTTCGTTTCGTTCGTTGGGGTCTTTTCGAGGAACTTTGTGCTGCATTTATGAGTGATTCAGTTTCCTGGTTTACGTGGAATTTTTTGCGCCCGTGTCCCGGTGTTCTCGTAATTCTCATCTTATTCAATTTAATTATATTTCTGTGTAGTTTTTCTCTTCCTATTTTTGTTTCATCTTTTGTCTCTTTTTTTTGTATTTTCTTTGCCTCTCGCTGCATAATTATCCTTTCAGTCATCTGCATTATGAATTTTCCTCTTTCTTTTTCGTACCATACACACAGTATTCTATATATCCCGTTTTCTTTCGCCGTCTTTCCTTTCATGTGGAGTGGGTCAACACCGTCTTTTCGGCGTAGTGCCTTGTGCATAATCTCGTTTTCTGATAAAGCCGTCATAGTTCTCTTTTTAGTCCACTCTATGAACGGTCGAGATAATCGTGCTAGTGGTACTACCCATGCATTCTTGTGTTTTGTTAGGCTTCTGAACTATAATTTAGATTCTAGAAGTTTTCCTGTTTCCCCGAGGTATCCTTTCCAATTCTCTTTCATTTCTGTTAATTTGAACTTCCAAGTATTTATAGGTGGTTTGTTGCCTTGGTGTCCTTATCTCCCTTTGGTTTGGATAATACCACACCTTCTATATTTTCCACTTTTTCCTCTCTTTGAACTAGTAGTGAGCACGTTCCCATACCAATCTGCGTTAATTTTTATCTGTATAAGATAATTTTATCCGGCAATTATCTGTATAAGATAATTTTATCCGGCAATTTCTCAGCATATAGTTCAGGGGTGTCATGGATATGAACAGTAGTGGTCACATTGAATATAATTGGAATATGCCTCCTTCTTTGTTAATTTGTTTGAGTTGTCCATCAGCTGTCATTTCCAGTCTCTATGTAATGATTGCATTTAAAAGACGTTGACGTTCCTGCTTAGTATTTTATACACATTTAAAACATTCTATTATCCATGCTTAAGAGTCATGTAGAACGCTCTTTTGTAGTCGATCAAGACCATGGTTAAATTGTTTCTCCTTCTTTTTAACCTTGTTCAGGACCTTTGGATCTCTATATAGCTTATCATAGTTTCCTTTTTTTCTTTTTTCCTTCTTGGCCCCCTTTCTGTTCTTCTGAAGAAGTCCGGGATGTGGTTATTATTATTATTATTATTATTATTATTATTATTATTATTATTATTATTATTCACTATTTTAATTCAGATGTTATTATCATCACAATAACTCTTAATTATAATATTTTACGCTTTAAGAAATTTGTTTCACTTTCTAAACCGACTAGAATTTTTTCGTGGAAATCGATCCAGACAAGGAATTTAACCACATCATGTCTTCTCGAACTCTCTCTTGAAAACGAACCTAGCAACTAGAAATAATAATAATGTAAATCGCTTCAGACAACAGATGAAACCAATAGAATTTTTTATAGAAATCGCTCCAGACAAAACGTGAAGCGACTAGGAATTTATTAAATACATTTCTCCAGACACTCATTAGAATTTTTATGGTAAGTGCTCTAGATCAAGCATGAACAATCAACAATGTTTCATGTTAATCACTCCAGACAAGGCATGACGCCACTAGAATTTTTATAGAAATCCTTGTTAACCAGGCATCAAATCATTCGAATTTTTAATTAAAATCACCCCAAAAGATGCATACAGTCATTTCATTTTTTCATGTAAATCGAGCCTAAACAAAGCATACAACCACTAGAAACAAGATACGAATGCACCAGAAATTTTTATGAAAAGCGTTCAAGACAGGGCAGTAAGCAACTTGACAGACTTTATGGAAATCGATGCAGACAAGGTATGGATCCATTTAAAATGTTTTATGGAAATCGCTCAAGGCACGGTATAAAGCCACTAGAAAGTTTCTGTTAAAATTGCCTCAGACAATGCATGAAGAATCTTTAAATATTTCATAGAAATTGTACCAGGCAAGATATGAAGTCATTATATATTTTATATGGAAATTGCTCCAAACAAGACATGGAAAAAGGTTTCATAAGAGTTGCTTGCTACTTACAAGGCATAAAGCCACTAAAGAATTTATATGGAAATTTCCCCAGACAAGACATTTAGCACTTGAAATGTTTTATGGAAATTACTCCAAACAAAGCACGAACCCACGAGAACGTTTTTATGGAAATCGTTCCAGGCATGGAATTAAGCCATTAGAAAAGTCCTATAGAGAATTTATCCAGCAAGGCATGAAAAACTGGAAATTTTATATTGAAATAGACACAGACAATACATTAAGCCACTAGAAATGTCTTATGTGATGGTGAACTTGGCAAGTTACTGTTGAGGCCATCCATATTTTTCTGATTTTTTCAGTGACGTCTTGTTTCCATAGGTCTTTTTCCTGTAATGGGGGAAATGAAATATATCTATGTGGAGTTTTATAATGAACAAAGTGTTGTCTTCTCACAAACATTGTAAATGTATATCTGATTAATTAAAAAATGCTGCCGAGACATCTTCAAAAATTAAATACATTTCCTAAGAATTATAGGGCCGATTACGAGGAATAAAAAATAACAAAAACAATAATGTGTAAATTTATGGTGAGGCAAGAGTTGTCTAACCATAAACCAAGACAATGTGTTTATGTGTTCATATAAACATCGTAATAATCCATCTAAAAATAAAATT
>NC_136485.1:39508589-39526089 GCF_053919585.1 Euprymna scolopes | reverse complement strand
GTTTACGTAGTGATTCATTTGTCTTGAGTTTTAGTTTGAACTTTCTCCATTATTCACAAGCGTAAATGCAAAATATATTTCTCTACGCAACATTTTCCGTGCAGTGATGTTATGACATATGATTGCATATTAATGCTTCCATAATCGTATTATTCGAGCAAATGCCTTATCTGAATTTCTTGTAGATACATTACATTTCGTTTTACTTCCAACTATTTATTATGTTATTGTGAAATAAGTTACTAGCACAATGTATTCCGGATATGTCTGTCTGGTGCCTTAATATGTGGGCGAATCTGCGTATGGTTCAATGAATCATTAATGAATCTCTCCGAAGAAAGCTACGTTACAAAGTTCTATCATCGGATATCTCTTCTGCTGATCTTGTTCAGTAATAATACATGACTCAATAAAAAGTTTACTAAGGTTGTTCTGATTGCCCAAGTAGCGTGGGTATGGGTGTGGTTTTTTGCGTGTGTTCAAAAATTTTGTAGTTAAAACAATGCAAAAAATATAGTTTTATAACACGAAGGCTTGTATTCTGTTATGTTTATACAAACTGTATATATATATATATATATATATGTATATATACATACATATATATACACATATTATACATATTATATATATATATAATATGTGTGTGTGTGTGAACTTAGTAAATGTATAGTATATTTTAATTTGTCATTGCATTTCTATTTAAACAAACTGAACTAGAGCAATGTCTGACCGGTGAAGCTAGCATTGAGTAATATGCAACGAAATGAAAGTATGTGTAAGCATATTTAATAAATAACCCTTAATAAATGTATTTATTTTAGTTCATGTACTACATAGTATCTTTTTTCGTAAAGCTACGAATACTTGCATTGATACGATGCGATATTTTCCAGCGTTTTTTTTTTCTTTCTCAAACTCGAAATTCTGCAATGCCGAATCAATACTTGCCTTTTTTGGCTAGCACTATAAAGAAAGACGGGGAATCGAATGCTCGGAGCTGACGCAAAAGGTTATAAATTATTCAGAATATGGGGCGAATAATTCGAAACTCACACCTGCAGTGTTCCAAAAGTCGATAGAATATTCTCAAGTGTTTCGTTACATTTCAGAAAAAAAAAAAATTCTTAACCGCCTAAAAATATGCAGCGAAGAAAATGGGAAGAACGTTTAATAAAGATTTGGAAAAAAAATCAACAACAAACAGTAACTAACTTGATTGTTAACAATTCAATAAAATGTTATTCAATTCAGGAATCTGTTATAAAATATAAAAAGAGCGAATTCAAAGGTGTGTAGTTAATTTTTGCAATCTCTCAAACAATAAAAACATGTTTGAAATTGAAACATCTTAAATAATTATAGTCATGTTTTCCGTGTGTTTTAACTTGTTTATAAAATCAAATTCATCATCGATAACGAAAATTAAACATAGTATATAAATCGTGGTGCATATATCAATTATTTAAATGCCTACCATATAGGTATCGTCTAAATAATGTCCAACACTTCATGTTTTCACTAATGCATATTATATTGTGATTGCGGTCATTTTATTTTACGTTCTGAAATAAGAATAGGTAATTATTTTTCTATCTCTGTGATAGAGGGATTATATAAGCTATATTTATGAAATTAAAACCTATATTATTTCGATTATTCAAAAAATTACTCTACATTTAGTACTCATGTTCTAAATGCTCGGGCAATGCAATCGGCGAAATGTTATGTGGATCATTATGTGTGTGCAGTCAGCACTAACCCTAATCAACGTTTAACCGGCTTCCTCCAGAGGAGGAAGTTTCATGGGATCATGAAATTCACAAGCAGTTCCCAGTCGCATGTATATCCCCGTTAGGGGAGATGACGACGTTAGGTTTTTGCAACTTTTTGCAGGGAGGTGTTGACCTCCTCCTACATTACATCACCATGACTTCCTAAATTGGCCACCCATGTTAGTAATGACCAGGCTCGACGTTTAACTTCGGTTATCTGACGGGAAGCGGTATGTCAACGTGATTATGCCGTATATTATGTGGATCATTACAAACTTAGTAAGCATAACACCAAACGTATTGATCCATATTAAATTATTTGCCCAATGATGTCTATGATGGTTGTCTGGCTCCTCAGGACACAGAAGTAGAGGGGGAAATAATCACGTTATTTTCCAACAAATCAAGTTCAAGAATTTCCCCAACGTCATGAGTTTCCTCGTTCCTTAATTATTTAGAAAACACACATGCATAATTTAGAAAACACACATACATATACACTGTTGAGCTGTGATACAACGAAATAGTACTGTGTGTGGATGACTATAAAAGCCCCCTCTTGAGATTGCGCAGTGTCGCAAAGGTATTTCACCTGACGCTTCTTTTGGCTATTAAGCGAACCTCACTGTACGTCTGTCTGTAATAAAACTAGCAGTTTGAGCACTGAAATGATGGGAAACGGTTTTTTTTATAGGCACTTGATGAGGGGCATTTCTGGGCAGCGATTCGTAACCTTGTGGATAATGCTACTAACTATTAGGTCGATGGTTGTAGATTCGATCTGTTCCATGGCTGGGGAAAGTTGCTTGTTTTACCAGAGTTATTAGTTGTGCTACAACAAAATCGTAATATATATATATATATATATATATATATATATATATATATATATATATATATATATATATATATATATATATATATATGAGAACAATAGGAATGGTAAATGAATTCACAAGAACGATATTTTGGTAAATATGGATTGGTTCATTTATTCAATGAAAAGTGGAATACAAACAAGTAGTTGGGGTATAGAAAGGGTTCTTTCTGGCAAGTAATTCCGAAGCCTAATGCTTATCACAAGAAGAGTAGAGAAGATGCTAAGTAACTTAGTGGGTATGCGGCTTCTAGCTTGTGATCCATTAGGAACGGAATAGATCCATTAAAATTATAGATGATGTTGGAGGAGTTTTATCGACTTCTAAATAAAGGACGTGGCGTATTATATAGTGTAATGTAGAAAGGTGTATAGGGTTTTTTATCATAGTCTTAAATGCATGTAGTATATGTTTTAAGGCTTCTACGAAGGGATAGTGTTGATGCGTGATAATTCTATTTCATCGGGGTGTAAGGTATCTATTATCTATGCAGGAACATTTTATTGACAGATGCAACCGAGGCGACAACAGCTCTATGAAGTTGTGTATAATTTTAGGAAGAGTATTATGGTGATGATTTAAGGCGAATGGGTGTATTCTAAGCATAGTTGAACAAAAAATATTAAATGTGGCATTCTGTTCCAAGGTTTTAATTTAGTGAGACGAGGGATGGTTCGGAAGTGAGTTAAAGGAGCACGTTATGAAGTGGGTCTAGATGGGTAGTTGTAAGGCTATAATAATAGATTTCAGAAAATCAATATATATTACTTAATAGTGTATCACTAATTCTAGTGTTCTAATGTTATTAGATACACAAGGAGGGCGTTGAGGTATAAGGTAGAGATGAAAGGATAGGGTAGCAAAGTTTTTGGATGTGTACAAAAGGTCAAAAGCGAATTTTGGATGTGGATGTATGGTGGGCGGGATGATCAGGGGAAATGTAATTCATATACACTAGCAGAAGTACCCGTCGTTTACTGGGTTCGCAAACAACCTTCAGAAAATGGGCTGTGATTGATGAAAGTATGTTATGAAAAGGAGGGGGGTGTAAAGAGATAGGCTTTAATACTAAAACAATGTACTCTAAGCAAAATATGATGAAAGTAAAGATAATTTTCGCGAAAATATATTTATATATCAACTTTTTTTCCATCCGTAGCCAAGAGTGGCCAACAAAATGATGTTTCCTTAGAAAGAGAAAATGGTATGTATAAATAATAATATAAATATACAAGAAATAAATGTTACTATAGTAAATAAAAATTAATTTTATGGTAGAAGATTTCATTGATGTGTATTTTTAAGTAGTTTGTAAAAAAAACAGTGTCTTTTTTTTAATTCACGAACCGGTTTAAAAAAAAAATCAAAATAGGAGCGACTTTGATATAGAGAACCCCGTTTTCAATTTGAAGGAGGGACGCCTGAGTATACTGTGTTACCAATTTAAGAGAGTTCCATCAACGTAAGGATATTTATAGACATATTTTAGTGTTTCCGTTCTTTTGTTCTTGAGCAATATTCGATTATGGCATGTGTAATTTATATAAAAATTCTTTGGAGTAGTTATCGCCTAACATTTCGTTTTAATTTTGGTTCGCTGAAATGATTTCAAGGAAAGCGCATTAAAATATTAAAAAAAAAAAGAAACATGAACTGAACTTTTAGTGACAATGGAAACATTAATTTCTTGTATATTTATTTTTCGGGTATTCATTTGTTGGCTTTTCTGCTAAACACTCTTACTAAATAATATCCACGAAATATCGAAAAACAAAGATACAAAAAAGGTTTTGAAAATAAAAAAAATGAAGCTTTACTTATATATATATATATATATATATATATATATATATATATATATATATATATATATTATTCCTTAATTGGAATTCATTTTTGGAGATGAGCATTATATATTAATTTTTATTTCGGACTTATAGTCTCATCTTTATTAGTTGTTTTTGGCTCTTTTTATTTGTTCACAACGTTTCGGCCAACTTCCTCTGGCCTTCGTGAGGTGGTAACCGCGACGGATAGGAACTTCGAATCTCCTAACTGCATTCTCAGCCATCACTTCCATCCGTAGTTCCATCCGTAGATCAGATAATAAATAAACGTGGATTTATAAGATCAAAGAATTCAACCTTGATCGCCCTTCGGGCCCCGTGGCGCAGTTGATAGAGACGTTGAATCTCTACGGTTCCAGATGAACATTGTCTGAAGATAGCGGTTTCAATCCCAGCCAAAGCGTGCCAGAGGTTAATTGATCAAAAATGTGGTGAGACGACAACAACTAAGGATGGCAGTGATGGCTGAGAATGCAGTTAGGAGATTCGAAGCTCCTATCCGTCGCGGTTACCACCTGCCGAAGGCCAGAGGAAGTTGGCCGAAACGTTGTGAACCAATAAGAAGCTTTACTTACTTTAGTAAAATAACTCGAAACAGCAACATGGGATATTAAAAGCGTAAAAACGTAATTATTTTAGGTTTTTAAAGCCAAGAGTCGATATGAATATGAATAAGACGAGAATGGCGCCCTTTTCAAGCAGAACAGCTTCATCTCAGTTGTACAGTATTGAACGGTGTATTATTGCGCCGTCGAATTCAGGGTTGTACTATTGTAATGTAAAGAACACGCAGAAAGGGGTGTAATAAACTGAATTCCTTCTAGCACACTGACAAAAAAACTTAAACAGATATACAAATAAACATAAAAAGACACGTAATCACATGAACAGAATTATTTCTTTCTTTCGACACGATAAAAAGTAAGATTCTATTTTTTTATTAATGATCTATTTATCTATTTTCGAAAGAGGTCCCGTGTAAGTGGACGAGGAAAAAAACAGTTATGCAAAATTTGTGTCGAAATTTGCCTAAAGTTCTGACTTTTTTGGCTTTCACTTTAATAAGAACGTGAATTTATGAGGTGAATTTGTTCGGCACAATATGATTCAACTACAAAAAACTAAAAGCTAACGTGAATTAAGATTTAAGTAAAGGTGGTATTGTGGACCCTCGCCCCTTTTAAAAAACCTTGTTAAACTTTGTGACATATTTATATTCTATGGAGATCAGGCGCGAACGAACACCCAATAATTTTATTATACTATATTTCTTCAAACTGAAACATAACACTGGTCAACAAATTTTTATTTTTTTTCTTTGGCAGACCATCTAGGAGTGTTTTCTGGGGGTTTGAAGGTCGCTGATTACGAATATAACATTGGTTTTGCCAGATTGGCTCTAGTTTAGAAGATACTGATAGCCCCAAATAAGCCTAAACTGCTAAAATTCTCCCTGAAATACTTCAATATAGAAGCAGTAAATAATAATTTTCTGATATTATTGAATCATTATAATGATTATGTATATATTGAAGTATTTCAGGGAGAATTTTTATATAATTATTTATATAGGGAGAATTTTTATATAATTATATACTGTAATTACTTAATAACATGTTCCATAAATATAGTTGCAGTATAAATTAAACAATAATTAAGAATTTTCTTTTTAATTCCACAGTTGAAAATGAGTTCCAGAGAGAAACTGAGTTCTTCTAGATGTTGCAGATATGAACCGGATGTCTTTTGTTACATCTGTGGACAGTATATGATGGCACAACAAAAGAGGAATATTACAGACTTTGTCAAGAGGGCGTACAAAGCATACTTCGATATGATACTTGGTGACCAAGACAAGTCTTGGGCCCCACATATGGTGTGCAAAACCTGTGTAGAAAGTCTCCGTGGTTGAACCAACGGTAAGCTGAAGTTGAAGTTTGCTGTACTAATGGCGTGGAGAGAGCCCAACAATCATTTTGATGACTGCTACTTCTGTCTCAATGACATGACGGGGTTTAACAAGCACAAGAAAGCAAATTGGCAGTATCCGAGCCTGGATTCTGTTATCCGTCCTGTTGAGCACTCTGAGGATCTACCTGTGCCTGTTTTCACCAGTTTGCCTGAAATCGATGAAACCGAAGAGATTCCAGCTGATCTTTCAATATCAAGTGATGATAGCTGTAGTGACTATGAAGAACCCTCAAATGGCCTTCAACTTTTCAATCAATCTGAACTTAATGACCTAGTGTGAGACCTTTGTTTGTCGAAGGAGCAGTCTGAAGTTCTTGCATCACGACTCCAAGAGAAAAACATTCTTGATTCTGGCACAAAAGTAACATATTATAGGACAAGGGAAGGCAGCTTGCTTCGTTTCTTTTCTAAAGAAGACGACCTGGTCTTTTGTAATGACGTTTCTGCACTTCTTAACAGCATGGGGATCTCATCATATGACTCAGCAGATTGGCGTGTCTTCATAGATAGCTCGAAAGCAAGTCTAAAAATTGTACTTTTGCACAATGGCAATAAGTTTGCTCCTGTACCAATTGGCCATTCTACCAAGATGAAAGAAGAGTATGATGCTATCAAATTTGTTCTTGAAAAGCTGAATTACAACACTCATAAATGGCGTATTTGTGTAGATTTGAAAATGGTAAATTTTCTGCTTGGTCAGCAAAGTGGGTACACAAAGTATCCCTGCTTTCTTTGTTTGTGGAATAGCAGAGCAAGAATCCAGCACTGGAGAAGGGAGAACTGGCCAGAACGAGAAAGTCTCAAAGTCGGCACAGCCAACGTCATCAATGAGCCTTTGGTACCCAGGGATAGAATCATCTTCCCTCCATTGCACATAAAACTAGGGATCATGAAGCAGTTTGTTAAGGCGTTGAACAAGGATGGGGATTGCTTCAAGTACATATGCAGGCAATTTCCAGGTCTTTCCATCGAAAAAGCTGAAGGTGGCATCTTCGATGGACCTCAGATTCGAACGCTCGTGAGGGATTCTGACTTCACTAATCATATGAACACGGTTGAGTTAAATGCTTGGGTGTCCTTCACAGATGTAGTGACAAACTTTTTGGGAAATCACAAAGCTGACAATTACAAGCAATTGGTCCGTAAGATGCTTACTGCATACGGAAAACTAGGGGCAAATATGAGCATTAAAGTTCATTTCTTGTTTGGCCACCTCAACAGATTTCCTGGTAATCTTGGTGATTACAGTAAGGAGCAGGGAGAGAGATTCCATCAAGACATCAAAACAATGGAAGAGAGGTATCAAGGCAAATGGGATGAGCACATGATGGCAGACTATTGCTGGAACCTTCCTGAGAGACTGCCCAAAAGTTGCTCACAAGCGAAAATCGTATAAACGTCAATTTTAGTTTTGTGAATAAAATATTGTTTTGTGTGTTCATTATAACTAAGAATCTAGTGTATAATGCTTTGCATTAATTTATGATATATAACTGATTATGTAAATGTTTTTTTTTTCACATGGAGAATTAAAATTCAGCAAATTTTTAGCAAATTTTTTGTATATCGTCGAAATCTATGAAAAGTGTACAGTTATAGGATAAATGAAATGATGTTATATCTAACTTAACTTGTGAGATTGAGATTTTACACTGTCTTTGTGGTTTAAGATTATCATAAAAATCAATATCTGACATTTATGCACTATTTAACCGTTTTTTGTACGTTTAGCTATGGTCGCGAATGGGTGATTTCAGACAAACGACCCCCCTGTGATATCTCAAATACTAGAGCCAATTTGAAAAAAATAATGTCAGATTCGGATTCAGCGCCCTTGAAAACCCCAGAAACCAGTCTTACTTTGCCTGCCAAAAATATTGTGTTGACCAGTGTAATTGTCAAAGTATACTCATGTAAATAGATATGAACAGTCTTTGATAAAGATTGCCATATTTCCATGGAGTACAGGCGCGACCACATACCCCACAATTGTATTATACCATCCGCATTTAAGTTGAAACATACTTATCAAAGTATTATAATATACAACTACACGTGTGCCCGATATTATTCATACCCCTCGGATCTTTGAGATTTCTATAAGAATATTGCTCAAACCAGAAGGTAGACAATATTAAAGGGATTTCAAACAATAAATCAAGCATAAGCATTTAATTTAAACTCAATAAATAAATAAATTAGGCAAGTTTGAAACATTATACAAAGAAAAACAATAATGGCACTAGTTCAAAATTATTCATACCTCTCTTACTAATAGTCAATAGCATGCCCTTTATTCTTAATAACTACCTGTAACCGTTTTGGATATTTATCCACAAGGTTTTTACAAGCATCAATACTGATTTTTGACCATTCTTCAATGCAGTTCTCCAAATCCCTCAAATTTCTAGGTTTCCGCTTTTTAACCTCAGTTTTCAATATGTGCCAGAGGTTTTCGATAGGGTTCAGGTCGGGACTCTGGCTAGGCCATTCCAAAACATTAATTTGATTATCCTCAAACCATTTCTTGACTATTTTGGCAGTATGTTTTGGATCATTATCCTGTTGAAGGACCTAGTTTGGTCCTAAATGGAGCTTCTCCGCATCCTGTCTAATGTTTTTCTGGAGTATCTCCAAATATTGCTCCTTCTTCATGGTTCCATCTATCTTGACCAAACTACCTGGACCACTAGCCGAAAAGGAGCCCCAAAACATTAGGCTACCACCACCATGTTTCACCGTGGGTATGGTGTTCTTTGGGTTGTAAGCTTCTCCTTTCTTCCTCCAAACGTAAGAAGCATCCATATGGCCAAACAATTCAATTTTTGTTTCGTCAGTCCACAAAATACTTGAGAAAACGGCTCTGGAGAATTCACATGGGTCCTAGCAAACTTTAGACGTGCTGCAAGGTGTTTTCCGGTGTGCAATGGAGTCCTTCTTGGTCTTCCTTTCAGACCATTTTCATGCAGAGTCCTTTGCAATGTTTGCCTTGATATTTTTATGCCAGAAGACTCCAGATTTTCTAAAATGTCCTTAGTAGTGGTGGTTGGATTTGCATTAACACTTCTTACAATATTCCTGGTGGCTCTAGCAGACAGTTTCCTTTTCCTTCCTCTACCAATCAAGTTGTTTGTTGTGTGGTGGCTCTGGAATTTTTTGATGATGCTCTGTACTGTTGCTGTAGGGACCTCAAATTTCTTGGAAATTGACTTGTAACCTAAACCATCCTTATGTGAATTCACAATTTTAGTCCTAAGATCATTACTAAGCTCTTTTTTCTTCCCCATTCTAATAATTTTTATTCTTTTATTGGTTTTCAGTTGATATCATTTTAATTTCTGAAAATGCAAAAAACGAAATGAAATTAATCAAAGGTTGTATAAAAGCATTCAAAATAAGAATCAAATAGGAAACAAACAGTCAGAAACTCAATTAATACTGAAAAAATAAGGGGGTATGATTATTTTTGAACATTGCAGATTTTATAAATAGCTGTATATTTCTTTTATTACAAGTATCCCGAGATTTTAAAATGACGAAAATGATCAGAAGAGGTTTATTAAGAATATGTATCAATATGGACGTAAACAATAAATTCTTACAAAGTTACACCTAATAAACTCAATTTTCAAGGGGGGGTATGAATAATATCGGGCACAAGTGTATATCAAAACCCTTGTAAACTTTTTTATTTTATATTTCCACACTTTGTGGACCAGGCGCAAAGGCGTACCTCACAATTTTAATGAACCACCGTTCTGCCAGATCAAACATACCCACTCCTGTGTCTTGATACATCTTCCATCATTATGTGTAATCAGTTTTTAAATAGTCAACCATACATGAGCCTATTCGTGACCAGACCCCCCACACACACAGACGTTCAGCTTATATATATATATATATATATATATATATATATATATATATACTGTTTGTTTATGTTGACTTATCTTTTCGAGTTGTGTGGAAACATCTGCATTTTAACTCATCTTTAACACTAAATAATTCTTCCTTTGTCTGTTTTTTTTTGTTGTACGGCATATCAACCCTTTTCAGGTCATTTCATTCCGAATCCAGTGATTTTGAAAATACATTTTAATAGAATACATATTTTTTTCAAGTTTCTATTTAACCCATAATGGGGATCATAACAGGTACTATCACGCCGGGTATGAGTGAACATGGGGGCAATGGCAATTAAAGGGTGGTTCCAGACTCCCCAAAGCCCCAAGCTGTGACCTCGCCATCGTATGTAGTTTAAGGACATATCCAGAAAGCTAACCATAAATAAACGTCAACATATGTAAAAAAAAAAAAAAGAAATTACCACAATTTGAAATTAATACTATGCAATATTGAATGAGCGAGTCATACAATTTAGATGAATGGATTACACTACTGGTATAAGAACGAATCAGTGTAAATTGTTTTATAATAAGCTGTTGATTTTAAAGTCATTCATGACTTGTTTTTTTGTGATTTTCAAGGATTTACAACTCTAGCATTATATAAAGGGTACTGACTACATAGTTATTTTAGTGCATTTTCATTAGTATAATGTGTTTAGCCAGCTTTCTGAAAGCCTACAGAAACAAACAAGATGAACACACTGCTCTTCAAAAACGATTATATATATTTTCTTACGTGTTTGTACAACCAGTTTCACCTATACCACGCAGTATAAGATTTCGAGCATACTATAAGCTTTTACTTTATTGAGATTATGTGTTTTTTTACAATTATTTATCTCCCAATAAAACATATGTATAAGAGGTGTTTTGTCATCTATCATATGTATATGTCTAGTCCACACCGTCTAACGTTTAATGATGCCTCTATAAGAGACCGCTATTTAATCGTTCAAAAATAAGGTTATAAGGCAGTTTTCCAATTTATATTGGGTATTCTCCAAATACATTTTTGATTGAATCTGTGCAATATATGAAAGTTCCTTTTTTTACTATTAGCTGACCTATATAGCGGTATAGTTATATAGCATGCTTCATATATTAAGATGTGTGTGTGATATTAGATTCTATCTGGCAATACAAGTTATTTCTATTTGCCAAATGTAGAATTTTCCTAGGCTCTTCTGTGATTTATTTCAGCATCAAGCATGTAGGCTATATTCATCATTCTACCAAGCATAACAAACCATTCCGTAATCTTCAACAGCTTTCTATGAACAAATATTCCGTTCAATATTTGACATTTCCTATAGGAGGCGAATATATTATTTTTTCGTTTGCTACAGCGCAGAGAATATCATGGCGATTGTGCAGGAATCGGATCATACACTGTATTCATTTTCTGGGTTGATAAAGTATATATTATATTTAATCAAACTACTCAACAAAATTTCTGTGGCTTTAAAATGCCTATATAATATCTAAACTCAGGCGTTGAATTTGTTTCCGTTTCCGTAAACTGGAATCGTTGTAGCATTCATCCAATCTTAGTCGGCAGCCTTACCAGGGCAAACAACAAGGGTTAATGCATGGATTGCGTTGGCAACGCATACATCTACATACAAGAATAATTCAAGACTTATTCCAGTTATAATAATAAATTGTCCCGTATTAAATAATATAATGCTAGCGAATGCTGTTTTGAATCATAATCATTCATTAGATCCCTTCATATGGATTAGCAAATATTATTGTGTTATGTTCTATCTATCGCTGTATGATCTCCCCATCAATACGGGTAAATGTGTAGAACTACTTTCTGATTTCACAGGTCCTATTGTCAGAAGTAATCGACGAAAATCTTATCTAAATATGTTGCAAATAGTTCGTGGATTTTTGGTGTAAGTAGTTGTCAAGATTTTCGCTAGCACTTATTTTGATGTGTGGTATTTTATTTGGATTATTTAATAGATTTTTGTAATTAAGCTATTCTATTTGAACACAGAATATTCTTACAATGCGTGTGTTTCTCTTTCAAACTCAGGAGGTTATTTAATGATGTCATCAAACCAATAGAATCTGTTTGTTTAAGACCAAAACTTTGATTAATATGATATATATTAGTGATTTGAATTGCTATTAAGTACTGCCAAATAATGAATTATACATGAAGTTCCAAGTCTTTCACACACTACCTTATTTTCTGAATTTTACACATGAATGCTTTCATGGTCATTTACTCTTTTATTCGTAATTTTTTCTCTATACTCCATGTTTTTATTACAAAAAAGAAGTCGTTGAGCTGTGCGTTACTGCACTTCGGATAAATTTACAGAGGACCGCGATTTCGTATGAAGTCATTTTCTTAGGTAGCACATATTTTGTTCTAAGATGTATCGATATTACATTGAGAATGAGGTTTGGTTAGTAAAACGCTTGTCATATTTTAAGTTTATTTTCAGTGGACAATTGAAAATATTTTGCAATTACAGTTAGCATAAAATGTCGTATATACTAAAGACAACACTAAAGGGTCACCTTCAATGTATGTTCAATTGTGTCAAAGAAACATAATCGTATCTGCCTTTATTTTTCTTTTCGTGACATCTTCATTACTTTAATTATATGCTTATACGAAATAAACTAATGCGAATTGAGCGTAATCTACAATGTAATAATTCCATAATCATTCCTAATATTCTTCAATAAAAATGTGACTTTAGTTCTGATAGCAAACTGCTTATTTCTGTTTGTGATTTTATTTGCAGAATTGTGGGCTGCACTATATTCAGAATGGGGACCTGCAGTAAAATAATTCTCAGATAAAACAGTCATATACAAGGTGTGTGTCAAGATTATCTGGAAACATATATTTTCTCAGCTTTTCATTAACTGACACGAATCTATAAATATTACTATTAGATATAGGTTGCAAATTTTAATTAATTTACCATAATCTACTTTTTAATTTTTTTTCATAGAAAAGTTAACAAATCAAAGTCGCAGATTCCTGCGATGTGGAAAAATGCAACAGACACTGGGTCTCTTCTAGACCTCTCTTATTATCTGGTTAGCACCGCTATGTAAAAAAAAACGCTGATACATTGCAAAAAAAAAAATCACCGACCGAAGTTCCAACTCTCTCAAACATACAATAATATAAGGTAAAGCTTGACTTGCCACGTTTGCAGATTGTTTTTACTCTCAAAATGTTAGATCCATATCGTCGTCTTTATAAATGCAAGCTTGTGATGGATGGATATGTGTAAAATAAAAACCCACACAAATCAAGGAAAAATCAATACACGTGTTTAAACATGAAAAGTCAGGATCCAATGGAAGCAAACTCAACATAACTGGTAACTTTATCAGCAGCAGGTGTGCACGAGTGTTTTCCTAAAAAAACAATGACTTGTCGAAAGATACCCTCAGCCAGACTAAAACTAGCCGTCAGATACAGTATAGACACCTCATGGGTGGATCAAATGTGGGCACGTAATGTAACAGATTTAATAATTAGTCATCAATGTTGACTATATATATATGTGTGTGTGCGTGTGTGTGTGTGTGTGTATGTGTGTAATTTCTAAGAAATTATACATTTTTAGGGATTGAATGCTGTGCTATGCGAAAGAAATTTAAAGGGTCATAAAAAGAATACAACACTTCCAAGTTATATATTCAAGAACGGATAAGATATATAAATATAGCTAAAATTATGTGGCTCTTTGGTTGTCCGATTTTTATGCATAATCTTGGCCCCGCGGTGCTGATCGTGATGAAATATTTTTTTTTGTACGAAGCGAAATACGCATTCTACCAATGAATGAACTTTAATATTACAAATTTGTTATACTAATACGAGTTATCTGATTTATTTTTTCTTGAACTTTCTATTTGTATACGAAAATAAAATATGTGAAATTTTGTATTTTATAAACACGTATACATGTATGTTATTTTGCGTGTTTATGTGTATACAGATGCGTTTATATATTTGTGTCATAGAGAAACAGGAAATTTACTATTATTTTGTTTCGTTCAAGAGAAATAACTGCAAAACAAGCCTATCTAAAGTTTTATTCTAACGATGATTCTTATTGATATATATCCTAAACACCTGAAACTGCCATATAGTTCTGTATCTATTATATGTAATTCATTAAACCCGGACCAGAATGTTAAAAATTGTACTATAACTCACCGACACTATAATTAGTGCTCTCTTCAAAACAATGTAGGTTCACTGCATCATAAAATATATGTAGCAATTTCCATAGTTCTGGCTGGGATAAAAAATAGTCTACTTAGCCTTATGTGCTTGAACAGAGTTTTAAAAATACTCTGAACACGTTTCCCTAAATCTATACAAATTATTACATATAAAAACTATTGATCTCTCTAAAAAAAATAAATGAAACATTGGTCTACTTGTATTATCTTCCGCATTTCGATTTGAAAAGTTATGTGTTTTTCTTCATGGTGGACCAATAAATAGTTTAAATTTAAAGTGACTACCTTGCTAATTAGATTGAAGATGTTTCTTCCTTTTTTAAATAAAAGGTTGCCATCTTTAATAAGGATTTTATTCTTAGTAAATTTAATATTGTTATGGAAAGATTTAAACAAGTTACCAGTAAAAAGGCCAACATATTTTCAGTTTGTAGCATCGAAGTCATCATGTTTTAGAGGATTATATATTTGCCCTATGTCGTTACAAAAACAAAGTGTTGTAAATAGGAAGATATAGATGGATTATAACTTTATAGATGTGTTTTTGTCGACGAAATGGAATTCATACACATTTTTCGGTAGCCAGTAT
Source organism: Euprymna scolopes (assembly GCF_053919585.1). NCBI lineage: Eukaryota > Metazoa > Mollusca > Cephalopoda > Sepiida > Sepiolidae > Euprymna > Euprymna scolopes. The sequence continues at coordinate 39,510,885 of NC_136485.1, read as the reverse complement.
AAAGAAGACCGTGATTAGCTGGACAGCAGTTGGAGAGAATAAGCCACTGCTCTTCATTGTAAAACCTTAAAGGATATCCGGATTCATACACGTGAATTCCTGAAGCAAAGCACTGTGTCCCTAGGCCGGCAAAGCATGTCAGTTTTGTTCCTGACGTCAATGCTTTCATTTAGTTAGAATGTCGCTATGAAATATCTACTCAAGATTGATTGATTAATAATGAGATAATCTGACCGACTAGCATGAATGGACGGAGAAAAAGTGCAATATGCGAATACAGATGTTTTAGATAAATTTCTGATTAGTGTGTGTGTATATATATATATATATATATATATATTCTTTCTTTTCTTATATATATATATATATATATATATATATATATATATATATATATATATATATATATATATATAAAGAAAATATATATGCACATGTATACTTTCGTTATATATATGTATATATATATATATATATATATATATATTCTTTCTTTTTTTGTCTGTCTCTGGTATTATATATATATATATATATATATATATATATATATATATATATATATATATATATATATATATAAGTACAATGGAAGGGAGAGCCAAAGCTTGGCATAAATTCAGTGGTGAATTGACCTCAGCCAATAGGCAAGCTTTTGAAATTCGCAGCCATCTGCAGTGCTGGCAGCTGGCAGATATTGTTTGGCATCGATATAATAAATCAATTCGACTCGATAGATTTCGGTTGTTTAAAAAATATTTTATATATATTTTTTTTTTACTTTCAAATCGTTTTTTTTATATTATTATTTTTCTTATTCAGTTATTTGTTCAATCATTCATTCTTAATTTTATATCGTCGTTGTAATGTTTCCACGTTTCTATTGCATCTTTCCGATTTTTTTCGTTTTATTTTCTTTAAAACCGGTTTCAATTCGTACACTTGATTTTGATGTGCACTCCATTGATTTCGTTTTCTTTGTTGCCACTGCAGCCGTGTATCCACTTTAACAAATTTCTTTTTCATGTATCTATTATTTTTAATTTACTCCACTTCTATTTCTCGTACTTCTCCTTCCTATTTATTCACCGAATTCGATCGCATTCTTATTCTTGTTTATTTTGGCTGTATTTATTTATTTTCTCTCTTTCGTCCTCATTTGTTAGTCTCTTTCTTATTCAGCTAATTCTGATGCTCTACATCTATTCTCATCGTTTTTTTTATTATTCTTCTGATTCATGAAATCTGTTTCTGATGGATTTTTTACTGAAACATATTGCTCTCTACTGTGCTGTCTACTCCTTATTTGATATTAATTTTTCTCTTTAAAATATCAATCACTTCTTATATAGTTCCTCGCCTCCTAAGTCTTATTTCATTTGCCCTCGCGTACGGTGCCTTTTTATGTTGTTTAACTTCAACTTTCCTTTGATTTTCACATTTTCCATACTAAGAATCTCGTAATTAATGGAATTTTAATTTTCTTTCCACTCTTTATTAATATTTTATTTTGTTTTGTTTCTGATTGTTTCATAAAATACTCATTATAGGGTAATGTTTTTCTCCTTGCCTAATTAGCAAATTTACTATAATTCTGTTTGTTTTGTTTTCTGGTTATTAAGTTTACTTCATGAAAATCAACTCGGTTTTTGTATCCGTTAATAGTTTTCTGATTATTCTTAAAGTTTCCTTGCATTATTTTAACACATAATAAAATATGTCTCAAAATATATTATAATATGCGCCATTTCTTTATGTACATGTTTCTCATAATTTGTTTTTGTATGTTTAATTGTAAAAACATATTTTTATGATTATATATAAAATATTTTATTAAATATATCTCTTACTGTTCGTTCTTACACTTAAACTGCTATATTAATACGTTTTAGATTAAAGTTGTTGTAACCGTCATGTGTTATTCAATTTATAAATTGCACTTTTGTCAGCATATATATCACCTACTTTTAATTTTTTATTTCATCATATTTTCTGTGCAAATCAATGGAAATGGGCAAATATATTATTCACTGCGAATGTTATGATAGACCGTTGTTTGTGCAGAAAAGTTTGTCCTAAACGCTTGATCTCTAGCGTAATACAGGAATATCAATTACCTAAAGATGCTATGATTGTCTCAACTTAAAGTATGGACAGAATTGATATTATGTATAATATTATTAGTCGCAGGATCATGCATTTTCTTTGAGTCCTCTAAACACACCTCATTTCTTCATTTGCTCCCAAATTATATATTATCATTTTATTTTAAATTCTAATAAAATTAATAAGGTTTCTT
>NC_136485.1:39471089-39501089 GCF_053919585.1 Euprymna scolopes | reverse complement strand
AACAGGATAATATATATATATATATATATATATATATATATATATATATATATATATATATATATATATATATATGTTCCATTTTTTGTAGGATATCGATACTATCGATTGAATTATTATACTGGTTATAACACTGAGTTTCGTAGTGTTTTTTAAAAATATTTTTCTTCCTGTTTCTTGATTTTTGTTCTTTGAAGAATATTCCATTTCCCTCGTGAAGGCTTACGACTAAAATGGTCTTCTTTCTCTACTTGCATTCACCATTTTTTAACTTCCGTTAATATAAGTTATCATATATTTTATTTTACATTTATTTATTTTTTTACTTTCATTTATTGATGGGTCTCTATATATACATATTTTTTTAAATGTTCATGCCAGCCGCTATCAGCAGTTTAATAACTTTCCTTTCCTTGTTTATTTTTTTATTACATTTTATTTTATTGTCTGTTTGAATTCTGCAATTCCGACTTCCTTTACTTTTTATCCCTTCTTTGATTTCGCTCTAAACATCTGACTTTATTCCGCAATCATTTATTAATACGAGTACATATCTTCAATCGAGCGATCATGCTGACACGCATTCTGAATTATGCCGACTATAATCCATACATGCTCACGTAACAAACAATTTATTCTTCACCCTTACCAATGTTATGTGTGTATATATGCGTCGTTTAACAGAAAGAATGATAGATATTCAAACGGAAATCAATACAGACTTCTTCAGTTCTTTACAGAATACATCTATAAATCGCAACATACATAATGAACTGAGTATTTTATATAGCTCTCTGTTTTAATAAAAACAAACGATGTGAATTTTCAAATTGTCTTGTTTATTCTTTCCCTGGATTTCTTGTGTGTTCTTTTTATTTATCTTATATAATCGGTTTGTGATTTTGTGTCATTCTGTTATTTACAATGAAAAAATGTTACACATTTTTAATGTACCATATTTTTTCGTTGTGTAATTTCTAGAACGATCTTGCATATACGAAAGGATTCTGATAAAGTTTGTTATTTACAGGATTAACATATTTACTTTTAAATATCTACAGAAATATCCTTTTACTATAAATGTGTTTTTACTTATAAATGAATAAAAAAGTATTCATTAGCTTGCGCAGGTAAAAATACTCAGTATTAATGAAGATGTGCCTTAGAAATCAATTTGTTTCGATGAAGACACAATTGTTAACGAATCTTCTTCGACTGTTATTCATTTATGATCGGAATTCTAAGACTAGCAGGAAAGTAGTCGACTTTGTTTACTGCACCAGAAATTATTTCATAGCTGATGCAATTTCGTTTTTCTCTGAAAATCCTATTATCACTACGATGACCTACTTACTGCTATCCTATCTATATACGTGTCACTTGAACACTCACATTGCCTTAATTTATTAAACAATTTACTTTACAGTCCGATGAGGAATGATATACTTATAGTCCTACAATCGCGTTCACAAACCATTGAAGGATCCACTTAATGCGCACTTGTTCATTGTAGATATCAGGCTGAGTTGCAATCTCTGCCCAACAAATACTGCATGAAGCAATGATATTAGTGAAATAATTAAATATATTCGTTTTGACCTAATACTAAAGATTTAGCTGAAATTTAATAGACAGTGGCTGTTTTTAAAACACACACACACATACACATACACATACGCAGCTATATGTTTCTCCAAATCCCAAATATTGTTTTTTGTCAGTTGATCATTTACTACATTTCAAAACACTAGGGAAATGCAGAATGTCCTTTACATATATTAAGTAACTTTTTTTTCAAAATGATGCTTTTCCTAGTTTGGGAGAAATACATCTGATGCATACGTGACTAAACATGCAAAAAGTACATTATAGTTACAACTTGTTAATCGCGATAAAAACAATCTGGTAACGTTTACCTTTTGTATAATATTACATGAATAACTGTGAAAACATGATATTTTGAATTCCGAGAATCATTATACCACACTATATAAGCACTGGAACAAAATAATAACGCTTTAATCGCGATTAGAATTTTACAAAAATTTTATGTAAAATAATCTTAATATAAAAAAAAAACGTTCCGTCAGCAATATTCCGGGAAAGGGCATCCCATAACAAATCTAATAGGGAATTAATTGCAATAAATGTATGCAACAATATTCAAATAAGCTATGTCTTTTGCAGATGAATGCAATTTCACATCCCATGTATAACAATTTTTTTTCAAATAAACAGAAAAAAGGTTTTAATATAAATATCAATCCACAAAAAAACTAAATGTATAGGAGTATAATGAATCAGCTGTAATGGAAAAATCCAGGAAATATACGAAGCTTATAAAAAAGAAAACGCGAGTCTTTTAATTTTGAACAAAAAAATTACACAGACACACACACACATTATATATATATATATATATATATATATATATATATATATATATATATATATATATATATATATATATATAATTAGAGAGCAAGAGGAATTGTTTTTGCTGGTTAATGTAAATCCACCTGAATAAACAGCAGCGTACTATTTAGGCATTTTATTATCCGGTTGTTCCAAATTCAGTGCGGAGTTACATATGCATCGAACACATACTTTTTATTAATATTAAAACAGTTATTTTATATATTTTTTTTTATAATTAGTCTGCCGACATACACATATATACAATCAAATCCTAAATTAGGACGCATCTATGATGATTTCTACTATCACGAACTTTATTAGATAAACGTTTTTTTGTTGTTTTTTTTTGCTTATGCATAATATTATATACATTATTACGCGAGATTAGAATCCTCATGTCTCCTGTAATGATACACATTAAACGTATCTTTATTTTTTGTAGCTGTGTAAATCTGTTGTACAGTTTATAATAGGTTATTATTTTTTTTACATAATCTACGATTATGTATTCGGTATGTCGCTAAAATTATTCATCTTGTAGTTGTGTTTTTTTTTAAATCACTCTATATATATGGAAATTGTTTACCTTGTTTCATTTTATATTGTAACAGCAGCAGCGGTCATTTTGATTGAATTTCAGAAAATAAACTCCAAAAATATTTAGATTAGTCATATTTTTTTAGTGTATTACAAAATACTTGACATATACTCAGTATTTTTCCTCCCGTATACAAACCACATTTATCATATTTTTGTCAATTGATTAAATCTAATTAACATTTTTTACCGATATCTAGTAGTTACATTTTTATCTCCACGCAATATTTGAATCTGTCTTTTATACACTTTGCCTCAGATTCAATTTCGATTTCCGTTTATTTCCATTGAGATTTATCGTGCTGCATCCTTAAAAAGCTAATTTCGCCAAACGCATAGCAATTTGTATAAACATTATCATTTCTCGCTTTCATTCAGAACGTAACGATAGTATGCAATTGATGATTTCCAAGGAGATAACGAAAAAAAAAAAAGAAAACGACTCATCACATTTGACGGTTTCCTTTCAAATAAAAGAAAAACATATTTTCATGAAAGCTGATACGAATCCTGTGATAAATACACATAATTGGGTTTTCGCAATTTAAAAAATGCATTGCGTTATAACATCTTTAACGCGATGTAAATTCAAATCAGTTCTGTTTGTATATCTTATGATATTTTCACAAGCAATTAATGCAGTAAAGTTTTGTAGATTGTATGCATTACGTTATACACCCATTTCAATAATATTTAATTACCATATCTTTTACTTCAAGGATAGGGGCATACCAGAATGTTCCAAATGTAATATTTTATTTCGCACGATTAGATGAAAATAGATTGCAGTTGCATTGGTATTATCACGTAAATTATGTCTTTATCAGCTAGATATATCTGTTTCTGTTTATGGTGATCTGAGACTCTAAATTACAACGTCGGTCATGGGCGTACGTTGGAATGAGAAACGTTTCATTGTATTACTTAGAAAAATCAATAAGAATGCTGTTGATTATGTAGAAAATAAGTTTGGAGGAAAACAATTCGCTCGATCTTATGGTTTTACACGCCCTTTATTTTTATGTTTTATAGTTTAAAAATAGGTTTTAATTTATAAACCACACAGTAATGGCAAAAATCGCTGTCCATGGTACGCCAAATCCTATGATTATGAACACACGGTGTAGTTTAGGCCTTAACATATGTGAATTAGCGTTCTGCACCATGCACAAAACGAAATGACTAAAGTCCATCATCCCCCCTCACATTTACTCCAAACCTCCCCAAAACCTTAACATATTACATTTGAGCTCAGCACCAACAAAAACTGCTAAATACACCGGATATATTGGACCGATGTGGTGAAATGGTTCCAAAGCTGGAGTGTTTTTTATTAGCCCTAAAAGAGCTAGTGGGGAAGACGCAAGTGTTATCGCGAAGTATAGATAACCAACATTATATAGGAATCAGTTAGTTATAACTTTTCAGAAAGTTTTATAAAAAAAACATGACATCAATATTTTAATAAGCACTAAAGTGTCAATTTTAACCATTTTCATCCGAAAAGCACCCTTAAGGGGGAGGGCAACCGTACTGTTCCTGGAAAACTCGTTCTATTACATTTTTACGTGTATCATGTTTAATGTTTGTGCAAAATTTCCAAAAAATCTAAGGCCTGGTTATTTTGAAAAGTTCGGACGAACTAACGGACGAACAGGTAATGTGAATTCATGGGTCCACCTTCCTTTTCTCGAGGGACCAAGAAAAACGTATTTAAAAGAAACGCGTTCAAATAGCAAGAATAATTAGTATTATAAAACATGTATTTAGAGTTTAATCTATAATAGAGTAAAGAATATGTTACATAATTCATACCCGACAGAATTTATTTCAATGAATTCATATAATATCCCTTTTTCAGAGAAGCACAGATTACTGGTACATTTATGTAAAAAAGACATAGGTAAAGTAAACGAAATAATTTGTAGACATAGAGATGATGTTTTTCGTGTAATTGTCGTCATCTCAAAAATAAACATAAACACTTGTTTGCACAAAGTTCCATTCACAATTTTTTAGATATATTTGGCCAGTTATTATAGTTGTGACAATACTGAAAAGCCGATTTCTTTTTTTTATTTTGTAAGATGGTGCGTCTTTACAGATTATCATAGTTGTTCGTGAATAGCTGAATGCCCAATTCGCTTGAGGATGGATGCGTCGTTGTGGTTCGAACGAAGAGCAGGCAAAAATCCTGACTTAACTCTCTGAATTTTTAGCTGGATAAAAGCGGAATCAATCAACAAAAAACAAGACATTTAGAAGAATCAGAAGGGCTAGAAGATAGTTATGTCTATAATTATGCAAGAGTTTCTTGTGAAATCTATTGAGACGATTCCTGATCGATTTCAGAAACTTGTAGCAAATAAATGAAGACGTATATATAAAACTTTAAATATTATTTCATGTATTATACTTTATATATATTTTATATATACTTTATGTTTCTTATATAATATATAAATTTCACTGTGTGTGTCTCTCCGTTTTGTATATCACCCTAAACGGAGGTTCGTTGTACGGTGTACAATAGCTCAAAATATTGCGTGCTAAGTGCAGATTCTTATTAAATAGCTTTACTTATTTAATCTATATATATATATATATATATATATATATATATATTACATATTGATCACAACTTATCAAGGCCCGGAAGCCACTCAGGGATAAGGGTTATTGCAATACATTACGTTAGTGTGGAGATTTGATGAAGTGTTTAATTAAGGGGGTGGTTCATTAGGAATTTGTTTACATTGGACTTGAAGACATACAAGTTGTATTCCGGTGGGAAGCAGGCAGACGGAACAGAGTTCCACAGGTGTGCAGTTCTAAGAAAGAAGCTTTGTTCATGGAATCCGCGTTTTTATTTAGGCACAGATATAGAGGGGGGGGGAAATTTTTCACAGTGGATTCAGCTAGACTGGTGTTTTTCGTGAAAGATTGGCGAGGAGGGACCAGGGATTGGAGTTCAGACGAGCACCTGCCATGGAAATAACGATAAAACAAGGATAATCTCGCAACGTCTCTTCTGTAGGAGAGAGGTTGCAGGGTAGAGAAAAGGGCACCCCCAACTAAGCCAAGAAGTCTAATTTGTACTCTGTCAAGGCAGGATAGGCTGTTTTTTGCAGCTCCTGCCCAGATATGGCAACAATATTCCATCCTTGGACGTACTTGGCTTTTATATAGATAGAGAATTGCATCAGTAGTGAGATATCTTCTGGAGCGGTAGAAGTATCCCACCATCTTTCCAAAGACCTTGGCAACAGCGACAAATATTTGCTAAGGGCTTCCAAATAGGGGTCAAACTTGAAAGAAATGACCCGTTAACGAGCGTAGCACAATGCCGTCTTTCTGTGCATGAGTACATCGTTTAAAAGATACATCTTTTTGTTTAGATATGTCACAAGGTTGCTGAACGGTGTGTTTCTTTGGTGCAGTGGGTAACGTGACCGATTACCAATACGAGTGTTGTGGTTTCGAGCTCCGTCATTTCCATTTTTTTCCCTTACATTCCGATATTCATGAATTTTTAATGTTATGTAATAAATACACAAGAATACTTTTATTAAAAACACACAGACAAATGTTTTGGGACGAATATGTCATATTTAAAATATATTATATATCGGCTTTTTGGTTACAGTCCGAAAATGACGTAAATAGATCAAGTAATGACATTTTGTATCGGTTTTACTCCTAAGCTAATTACCCAATCATTATTAATTTTAATCATGTGTATGTGTTATATATTTCTCAGTATTGGACTCACTACTAAACCCATTATTATGAATTTTACTTATGTGTGTATGATTATATATTTGTTTTTATTGGATTCACTCCTAAACTAATTAACCAATCATTATAAATTTGTATTCCGTGTATATGTTTATATATTTCTCTGTATTGGAGTCGCCCCCAAATAATTAACCGATCATTATGAATTTAGATTATCTGCATATGTTTATATATTTCTATGCATTGGATTCATTCCTAAACTAATCAACTATCATTATGGATTTTAATTATATGCATATGTTTATATATTTATATGTATTGGATTTACTCCTGAACTAATTAACCGATAATTATGACTAATTAGTTTGTGTATATAATTATACATATCTATGTACTGGATTAACTCCTGAACTAATTAATTGGTCATTATGAATTGTATGTAATTATATCGTTGTATATTTGTATAGATGTTATATTCCAAAAATCACAAACAATGATCACTTAATTTTTAATATATTCATGTGTACAAGAAATGGTATCAAAGTAATAAGGTACTTGTGCAGCATAATACTCATACGCAAAAACAAAGAAAAATTTACCTGTGACATGCATAAAAGTTAATAAAAACGAGAATCACATATGTCCGAGTAGTATGAAGTACATATGTGAAATTAGGTGCTTCTACACTATAGCACTCAGATAAAAAAAAACATTCTTACTCTAGATGCATAGAAAACTACATAAACGTGTCGAGTTCTTTCATTATAAAATAAGAAAAAAGTTATTTTTGCAATATCCTACCCATGCAATTTAGTATTTTTACCGTATCCTATTCAAGAAATAAGGTACTTGTACAGTATATTACCCCTATGAAAAACAAAGAAAATCTTACCTTTGACTTTTATAAAAGTAATCCGAAAATCATGTAATATATTCGAGTATGTGATATTTATATAAGAAAAAAAATGTGCTATTTTAATATAGCATTCTAATATAAAAACAAATTCTCACCCGTGACATACGGAAAAGATCGAACAACAGAAAATTATGTAAAATCATCGAGTAATTCCATTTATATATAAGAAACAAGTTACTTGTAGATTATCCTATACGAGAAATAAGATACTTGTGCAGTATAGTATTCATATGAAAGAAATCCTACATATGACGTGTTTTAAAACCGAAAACCACGTTATATATTCGAGTAGCGTGACTTTTAAATGATAAATTAGGTGTTTTTTCCACAGTAGAACACATATGGAAATGACCCTTACTCTAGACGCACAGAAAATTAAGCGCAACAGAAAATTACTTAAAAGTATCGAGTTATTTTTCATTAAAGTAGAAAAAAGGTACTTGTATGGTATCCTACCTAGAAAATAAGATACTCGTACAGTGAAGTATCCATACGAAAAACTAAGAAATTCTTACCGGTGACGTACATAAGTAATCGAAACTCCTGTAATATATTCGAGTAGTATAACATTTATATAAAAAACCCGGTGCTTCTTCACAATAGCACTCTGATATAAAAACAATCTCTTAATTGTGACAGACCGACACTTTATCAAAAAAGAACATTATGTAAACAATTTTAACCATATATTCTACATTACCCGCCCTAGGTCAGGATTTATTTTCACATACGTACTGTAAATTTCCTGCCCTAGGAAATATCCAATTATTCCAGACATATGTTGTGTAATACCCCTCATAGGGGAGGTAAATAATTTTTTGCCATAGATGGCAGATGATATATAGACATAAAACTTCCTCTATCCTAAGAATTACAGGTATGTTCAATTTTTTTATGATTGTCTTGTACGATCCCGAGCAACGCCGGCTGGCCTTGCTTGTATACCATACATATTTCTTGTATGTATTAAATTGCAAAAATTTAATGGTATGTATTTAAAAACATGTTACCTTTTAATCACACACACACTATATATATATATATATATATATATATATATATATATATATATATATATATTGTGTGTGGGTGTATATATGATATGGCAGGCTTTACATTTTTGAAATACAACTCGTGAATTCAAAATTGTAGTTGTGACAAATTTATATTACGTAAAACCCTGCTCTGATTAAATTGATTAACCGTATTTGCAAGCTGGTAGGAAACTGCGACCAAATCTTTGTAGACGTTCTTTATTTTGGATTAATCAAACACACTGTATGTTTTTCGCTTTCTCTGCTCTACACTCTCAACTGACTTATTACATTTTGTACCAAATGGTAGAGAAATTTACAATATAAATGTAATCACCGAAATGTATTTTCTGTTAAATCCATTATATTACGTCTTTGTACCTTCAGTTAAAAAAACCGGTACGCATTTCACTAATATTTCAATTAAATAAAGTGGGTCTGGAACTCAATATAACATCTTTAGTCTATCAGGAAGTCTAAACATACACCGAATCATTCTTATATATCTTAAGTTCACCGAATTATTTTTATATATCTTAAGTTCAGTGTTATTTGAATCGGTCTCCTTTCCAAAAAACAACTGCATATTATGTTCCGAAAGGCTTATTTCATAATATATTTCCGAATGCTTACCTTCACCTTTAGAGTGTATCTGTTTTCTTTTCTAACAAAGCATCGACCTGCATTTTTTTAAATTGGACGAGCAGATTCCATTTAGAAACAAATTCCCTCGTTAATATGTTTATACTTGTAGAGTGTAAAATATATGTTTATATTTCGTGATGAAAATCTGACGAATTTGTACTCAATATCCATTATCTGAATGAGACATTTCTCTAATTATATTTTTATATTATCTATTCGGCGACATATTCATAAAGTATGCATTGCGGACGCCTAAAATATATCTGGATTGCCGAGAAGTAATAGAAAATATTCATTCATTAGTTTGTTCAGACATAAATATTTTAAGAAACTTCTAACAGGAACAGTATTATTACTTTCTACGGTAGTAGTATTGGTGGCGTAGAAACCTTAGTTGTAATAGCATAACTACTATTACTTCGAATGAAAGTAATAGTAGTAATAATAATAATAATAATAATAATAATAATAATAATAATAATTATAATAATAATAATGTTATGAAACAATAATATGTCTATATATATTATATAATACACCTTGAACAGTATGGCAGTCAATGTGAATAGAATTGTAACTGAAAAAACTTGGCTTAATCAGATTTACAATACAATTTCTTTTACATTTTTTTGCTAAAAACCTTGACCGTTGGGAACGGCCATAGTGCCAATACCGCTTTAATGTGCAAAGTCAATGGAAGTGACCTGATGTTAAAAAAAAATCCAACTAAAACATTCAGAGGTTTAGACTACTACTACTACTACTACTACTACTATAAAATAATAATAACGACATTTTTCAATGGTAATCAAAAAGGGTGAGAGTACTGGGAATCTGGGGAGGCGTGTTGTCACTAAGATTCCAGGTTACACTGCACGCTCTTCTCAAGGAGGGAATTTTGGTGGTGGGTTGTCTGACTGTATCCGTAAGCAAACATAATAATAATAATAATAATAATAATAATAATAATACTAATAATAATAATAATAATAACACGCATAAACATTTAATGTCGTAGCTTTTTTTTACATGGGGGTCACCACTTATCAAGGGCCGAAGGCCACTCAGGGATAAGGGTTATTGCGTGTACAGTAATCAATGAGATAGTATTGTAGTATATATTAGTATTGGGGGTTTTGATAGTGTCTTACTTAAGGGGGCGGTTTGTCAGGAGTTTGTTTATGTTGGACTTGAAGACGTCCAAGTTGTAGTCAGGTGGGAAACAGGCAAGCTGCAGAGAGTTCCACTGGCGTGCAGTTCTAAGAAAGAAGCTTTGCTCATGGAATCTACGTTTGGATTTAGGCACAGATAAAGAGTGGGTAAAATTATTTACAGTAGTTTCAGCCAGGCGGGTGTTTCTTGTGAAAGATTAGCGATATGGGGACGAGGCATTGCAGCTCAGACGAGCACCTGTCATGGAAATAGCGATAAAACAAAGACAGGCTTGCAACGTCTCTTCTTTGGAAGAGAGGTTGCAGAGAAGAGAAAAGGGCATACCCCACTAAACCACGAAGTCTATTTTGTACTCTGTCAAGGCAGGATAGGCTGTTTGTAGCAGTTCCTGCCCAGATGTGGCAGCAGTACTCCGTCCTTGGCCGTAATTGGCTTTTATACAGATAGAGAATTTCATCAGTATTGAGATATCTTCTTGAGCGGTAGAAGGATCCCACCATTTTCCCAGCGTCCCTGGCGACAGATTTGTTCTCACATTGCACAGCATTTTCTTAATGTGAGAAGTCATATTTTAAATTCTCTGTTGAGAAATGTCTTTATGCTAATATATTAGACTATATTTGATTGAGGACGCTTACAATTTTACTCATCAATCATAACACGTATTTAAAAATATGTGGGAGGTTTGTGTGATAGTTTGTCCCCTACGGAATCTGAGAGAGCTATACCGTTTTTACCCAAAATTTTACAAACGTGTACCTCATGTGCTGTGGAGTTTTCTTGGGTAAATTTAGTAACACAAATATAGTAAATCGATAATCGTTAAAACCACATGATTAAAAAGGAAAGGGGCACACTTTTACCTAATAAACACCTTACTACATCCTAACATGAATAGTGTATTCAAGAGGTTAAATTTCCACACAAACAGCATGGTTCAGCGTATTAGATCTAACGTAGGTTCTTAGATAAGGACGAAGCTTGTTCGACATTGATGTTATCTTCGGGGACCATTGAAATAAAACATTATTTTTATTCTTTGATCTAAAATTCAAAATCATGTCAAGGAAGAAAAAAATGTTTTTTCTGCCTATCCAAGCAGTATAGAGAATACTAATATGGATCGCTGCTTTCAAAAGATTTACGAGTGGACGTCTGCTCTAAATCGCGATCTGCTTGTTTAACATAAACCTCTGCTTAAAATCAAGACAAGATGCGATTGGAGGATGTTGCGTCGAGTGGATTTCAATAAGAGGTGGGCGCATAACATTAGTTTATGCATTTCTCGAGGAGCTAGATTTAAATGTGTGGTCCATCTTTTAATTATGGCAGACACGGTACTCGGTTATTCGGAACCTATCCTGTCAGAATAGCTTGTCTTTTTAAAATACACTTGGCTCGTGGTGCAAATGAAATGCCGTTCCCGTTTTGTTTATTTCGGTACAATAGACCCATCCGGCATTTCCCACCCTTTGCATCCCATTCTTTTGCGATTGGTCTGTCCCACTTAGATCACTTTCTGTTTCTACGCTCCTCCTCAACACATTTTTCTCCATATCCTCTAATCCGACCTAGAGACCGACCTGCTCTGTTGCCCCAAAACAAATCAATTACATAGTTAAGACTACGTGGGTACTTTAACAAATAATCATATTATAATTTTTGCAACATTTAATTTTGATGTTTCTTAGAATTTCCGACTCCCATTTACACATTGGATAAGTTTCAAATATTATTCTTTAATACAAAGCATTCAACTTTTAATTCACACGAACATTCTCTTCGGTTTAATATATATATATATATATATATATATATATATATATATATATATGTATATATATATATATATCTGCACTTATATGAATGCATCTTTGTCTGTGTGTGTGAGTCCGTGCCTCATATGTTGTCTTACAGATGCGCTTATCTATTGCAAATTTATCACAAAAGTAATTTCTATGTATGGCAGTGTCCTTAGATATGTTTTTGTTTAGAGAAATTCGTCCGATATGTATGGAACATCGAAAAAACGCGATATTAAATTTCTTTTTTCTTAAAGATAAAAGAATAATTTTAAAGGGAAATTGTATACGTCACATCGGCAAGGAAGAGCTTGCAATGTTATACATTGCTTATTATCAATAATAAAATATTGACATCTAAGATATAGCTAAGTTGTAGAGTATTCGAGTACAAATTGAATGACCCCGTGCTGATCGTGTGTCTACTTTACCATTTTGTTTATTTAATCTTATTAATGAGGTTAATTTGCATAAAAGAAAAGCAAATCGACCCAAATCGGTTCATCGTTGGTAGGTTTTAAAAAATAACATTAAGTTCTAGAGCATTCATTGTCAATCCCAAACATAAGCTGGTGTGATATTGTACACACATACAGAGGAAATTCAATGCACGGTATTATCATTATTAGTTTTATATTGTTTTTATTTAGAGAATTAGTCCAGCGGAAAAAATTATTCCACGTGAGATATAATCTCTATCGCTATCTATCTATCTATCTATCTATCTATCTATCTATCTATCTATCTGAAATTATCTAAATGCACATAAGTGTGTGTGAATCCGTTCCTTATAGATTCCGAAGCAGCTAAACATATTTTTCTTAAAATCCACAAGACTTTCGTGTATGAGTCTGGAAGTGATCTTAGTTAAGTTTTCTCTCAGAATACCTCTGATAATACCAATAATCTCTAATCGAAACCGTAGTCATGGTTTCCATGTATCTTGACAACATTCATCGAACAAAAGGCCGTGAAAGTTCTACTGCGGGTAATATGGGAACCTATTTTCTTTTTCTTTCTTTTTTTTGCATGACGTGGACCGTCAATTTCGTTATCTGCAAAGAAGTTTATTGATAAGATTGGACAATTTTCGTGCGTGTATATAATTTTAAAATATTTTTTTTTGCGATATAAAACTAGAATATTACGATACTTAAATTAAACTTCATAATAAAATAGAAAAAAATAATCTAAGACAAAAAAGTTTTTCTCATCGAAATAAAATGAATACATTTGCATTTAAATCAAGTCACTTTAAACACCTCTTCAGTTTGCCCTATATTTAAGAATTCAGGTGATAAGTCATCTCCCTCTCAATACAGACCTATAAGTCTCCTGTGTGTTATGAGTAAGTTGCTGGAATCCATATTAAATAGAGAAATAGTCAACCACCTCAGCAGGAATAACCTTCTTAGTGACACACAATATGGTTTCCGCTCTGCAAGATCTACCGCAGATGTGCTGACAGTTATATCCCACAGGATATATGAATCTCTTGACAAAGGCTTTCTTTTTAGGGCAATTGCTCTGGACATATCAAAGGCCTTCGACAAGGTATGGCATAAGGGTATACTTCACAAGATTTTCAGCTACGGTATAACGGGAAATGTTTTCTCAGTCATTAAATCATTTCTCTCCGATAGGCTCATAAGAGTAGTGGTCGATGGACAAAAATCGGAGGCCTGTAATATAAATGCTGGAGTCCCCCAGGGGTCAATCCTGGGCCCAACTCTCTTCCTGATCTACATCAATGACCTCCTTAAACACATACTTAAATCATTCGTTGGCATCTATGCTGATGACACAACCATCTACGGCAACACATCAAAGGTTGTAAATGACAAAGTTCTCTCTGATTCTCTCTCCTCTGATCTCGAGCGCGTGGTTCAGTGGGGGAAGATGTGGTTGGTTACCTTTAATGCATCCAAAACCAAACTCCTATCCTTACATCATCAACGCTCTGATCCCCATCTGGCATCAATTGTGATGGATGGCTCTCGTCTGGGTGAGGCTACGTGTTTTGACAAGCTTCTGGGTTTGATCTTTACTCCTGATCTGAAATAGAACACGTACATCAAGTCTGTTGCCAAGGTCGGTGGAAAGATGGTGGGATTCTTCTACCGCTCCAGAAGATATCTCACTACTGATTCAATTCTCTATCTATATAAAAGCCAAGTACGTCCAAGGATGGAATACTGTTGCCATATCTGGGCAGGAGCTGCTAAAAACAGCCTATCCTGCCTTGGCAGAGTACAAAATAGACTTCGTGGCTTAGTGGGGGATGCCCTTTTCTCTACCCTGCAACCTCTCTCCCACAGAAGAGACGTTGCGAGCCTGCCCTTGTTTTATCGTTATTTCCATGGCAGATGCTCGTCTGAACTCCAATCTCTGGTCCCCCCTCGCCAATCTTTCACGAGAAACACCCGTCTAGCTGAATCCACTGTGAAAAATTTCCCCCACTCTATATCTGTGCCTAAATCAAAACGCGGATTCCATGAACAAAGCTTTTATTCTTAGAAATGCACGCCTGTGGAACTCTGTTCCGTCTGCCTGCTTCCCTCCGGACTACAATTTCTATGTCTTCAAGTCCAATGTTAACAAATTCCTAATGAACCGCCCCCTTAAGTAAACACTTCAGCAAATCTCCTCACTAACTTAATGTACTTGCAATAACCCTTATCCCTGAGTGGCTTCCGGGCCTTGATAAATGGTGATCACTGTGTGAAAAAAAAATAATGATAATAAAACTTCAAATGAAACTTTTTTAACTAAGTTTGTGTTATACTAAGTTTTGTGCAAAAAAACAAAATTATTTGCATTAATGAAAAAGTGACAATCAATTACTGTACGAATACAAATTAACGTGTTTTCATATTTAAAAACAAAAATAATTTAACACCTCCGTTCCACCGGGGTTCCTATTTTTTTTATTGTTTTTGTTTCTTTCCCGCTACAAATACATTTTTCTTAACACCATTCTCAACTCGAGCTGAACTGATGTTTTATTCCCCCTCTTCTACCCTTCCAGACGCGAGCAGTGCTGGGTACCCCTGCTATATTTGCAATTATATAACTGCAGCTTTGTGTGTTAGTTCGTTCCTTTTATAGACTCCGAAACGGCTCGACAGATTTTCTTTAAAGTTTACAGAATTTTAATGAAGAAATCTAGGAGTGATATTAGTTCAGTTTTTTCTAAGGATGCCCCGGATAATTATCGACAATTTATAATCGCAACCGGTATTTTAATTTATCTATCATCAGTAAAACGATTTTGCATGGCGTCCCGCAGCAACATGATAGAACAACGAGCTGTGAAAGTTCCACTGTGGCTAGTTTATAGCGTGTTTTTTATGTTTGTTTGTTTGTTTGTTTTTTTTTTGCATGTCGCGGTTTGTAGGTTAAAAATCCGCACGTAATTTTCTCAATGTTTTTTGTTACCTGGAAAGAATTTTATTTATAAGATTAGAAAATTTATATGTGTATGTATATTTTTAAAATATCTATAATTTTTACTATATAAAACTAGAATATTACGGTACTTTTATTAAACATAATTGATTATATCGAAAAACAATTGTAAACAAAGCAAAGATTGTTTCTAAGTGGAAATAAAATAAATGCATTTGTATTTCACTCAAGTCACTTAAAATAATAAAACTTCATTTATACATTTTTTTATTTAATTAAGTTTATTTCTAATCAAGTATTTATTATAAAGATATATTTTTGAACACAATTTTCAGGCGGTTATACATCAAGTAACTACAATATAAGAACAATACCACATGTTTTTTTCATATTAAACAGTACATTTTTGGATTTAATACATCTACCCCCTCCCCGGGCTGCATTCTGTTGTTTGATCCCGTCCCCTGAGACTATCACATATTTAACACCTCTCTTAACCCGAGTTGAACTGTTTCCATTCCCACTCACCCCATCACCCGGGCAACACAGGGTGCACCCAAAAGCATACATGCGAATACTTTTAAAACGATGGGGAAATTTCTTAAATAGTTTAACTCCATGGTTGTGAGTGCGGTATTATAAAAAATATTGACAGGCAAGAGTAATTTTCAAAGTTTTTAGACAATCTATAAAATACCTTGTATGCTTCCTTTCACCCACAATTTCTCACATCGCTAAGATTTTTTTTTGTTATTTTTCATGTTTTTTTTTTAATTTAATTTGTAAGGCGTTTTTTTTTTTAAATAAACTATATAAATAATACCAAATAAGTATCTGTGTTCATCATTTTATTCACCTAATCTGATGTCCCCTCCACAAAACAATGCACGCCTATAATTTTTGTTAATAATATTAAAGAAAATGGCCAGCTTCCTCAATCATTTCCGTAAAATGGCACATCATTTATTCAATTTATACTACAATACATACATTTGTTTTAAAAAACACGCAAACTGTTTTCTGTTCTCCTCATCCATATATATTTTGATAAATATTTTTTCCACATCCGTCCGTTATTTTAGTGAAATATGTGTTTTCCTCATATTCAATAACGAATGTTCTGTAATAGGCAACCGTTGAGTTTTTGAACACATTTATTGCATTTTATGAGTTAAACGAGGATACAGAAAGTGTAAAAACTTGAAGAAAAAGTAGCCTTTTACAAATTTTGAAGGACGTCATGATAATGTGTTTTCAATGTGGAAAAAGAGGGCGATCCTTACTTACAATTCCACGTTATTGAATTAGGGAAATATATTAAGAAACAAAAAATAATGACTCAACCAAAATCGAGCTATATTAAGAATACACTGTGGTTTACCGATGAACATGGGGGGGTAATACAATTAATTACTAGTAGGTAAGAATATATAGCATTTAAAAATATTTGGGGGAAGTTCTACAATTAAAAAAAAGTAATAAAAGAAAGCTTAGTGTAGTGTATTTTGCAGAGTAGATTAGAATGCAAGGGTTATAATTCTAAATCCTAATGTGGACAAGGAAATATAATTCATTTTATAACTAGCAATTCAACCCGGCTTTGCGTGTGCACTATGTACGGTTCATGAATGTATTGTGTATATATGTATACGTATTAAAACGTTTGAGACATGTCCAGGTAATCTACATCTAACATTTCAAATATTTAGGCCCAAAATTAACGGATGGGTTTGTCAGAGTCTGCAAATGTAAACTCTTTCAACTTTAACATCTAAGAAGACAAAGTCTCACACAAAAACTGATTTAAAAGCTTGCTGCCTGCGTGAATACGCTTTATGTAAAATTTCAATTCTTTAAACACAAAGTGTGCTAAATAGTTTGCTAGAGAGAGCAAAGGTCAAAGATTTTGAACTTAAAACCTTTGCAATCTAAAATTTATCCCCAAAATCGACTAAAACGCTTGCCCTAAGTTTGAATATACTTTATATAAAATGTTAAATGTTTAAAGAACGAATTCGCTAAGTAATTTGGTAGAGACTTGACATTGATCTAATTTAAGATCAAAGTTTTGACAATTGAAAATGTATTGTTATGTATTCAAAGCGAATAAAATGTTTTATTCATGCCCAAGTAACCTACAGCTAAAATTACAAGCGCTTAGAACCTAAATTGTTTTCAAATATCATATCGTTAAACATTTACCCCTTGACAGGCAAATTTCTAGCCGATCATCGAATTGAAAGAAAATCTATTAATCTCAATACTCTCACGTCAAATCTCTAGTCCATATACTGCAAATTGCCAGAATCGTTAGGTAAGGAAATATACACACACAGATACACACAGAGAAAATTTGACTTTTATAAATATATTAGCAATTAAGCCAAGCTTAATGGTGGCTTATATACTGCCATAATTTGATGTTAATATGGATATATACATATTTAAATTTTCACTCAATTTAAAGTGTTTCGACTCAAGATTGGTGGAGGAATTTAGTAGAGTATACAAAATAAAGTTCTTGCAACTGTGACCTCTTGGTAGCTAAATGTTCGCCCGAAACTAATTAAATAGCATCCTGCATGTCTGAATACTGTTCATGTACAATTTCAAATTTTATACCTTAATTTGCTAAATAGTTTGGTAGAGAGCGCAAAGTAAAATTCTTTTGACCTTTACCTCTTGGTAGCCTAATTTCCGGTAACAACCCGATTTAAATCTTCTCATATACCTGGAGAAACTATATGTAAAAGTTCAAATGTTTAGAATGAAAAATTGCTAAGAGGTTCATTCTTTTAAAAAGGTGTCCCCAATTTTCTCCCCTTAACAGGGTTTAACGGTGAAATATAATTGAAACGTTTAGTCCAAGTCAGAGGAACGAACATCCTGAATTTGAAGTGATTAGTCCAACAATTCTAAAGTAGTTTGGAAGAGTTTACAAAGGTCAAATCGTTAAACTTTGACCGTTTTGACAGAAAAAATCTAGCCGAAAAAATCAAAAAGATTTTATCAAAAATTCAATACCCCTTCTGTTCAATCAGTAGTCTGTATACTGAAAATTTACTTATCAATTTGGCAGGGAAATGTACACACGAAGACAGACACACACATTTTAGATATATAGATATATATTGATAGTCATAAGCGTAAGGGGAGTTATACACTTGTTTTCTATTGTTGTTCGTTTCTCCACATCTAATTTAATCTAACATTTATCCATCAAAACACCCACACAATATATATATATATATATATATATATATATATATATATATATATGCATGTGCGTTATATAGATATCCGCATATATATGTTTGCATATATATAATATATAAGATTAAAATCAGCTGTCAAATTAAGAATAAGAATCCAGATTTTCTAAAAAGAAGCTGTGTTAAACAATATCATATACACGCCTATATATATATATATATATATATATATATATATGTATGTATTTATGTGTGTATATATCTATACATAAATACAAGAAATATAATAAAATATACTATAATACACGCACATATATATGTATGGATAGCTAGATATAAATAAATATTATAAATTAATATCGCCTACATTTGAATAGGTCGATGCGTCCATAAACGTGAAGAGCGAGTCGTCTATCTATTAATTAGGCAACATTTGATGATGGAGAAAAGCCAATTTTTTTCTATTTGCTTTACTTTTGATCTGGACAATGTAAAACAAAATCGACAATCAGAGGAAACTGAGGGAAATCGTCCCGCATTTTGTTATGTTTCAAATCATCATTTTACTTTAACGCACAAAATAATAATTTGTTTCTGATCGTTTATTGCAATGATTTATTTTTTATTTTATTTTATGGAGCTTGCATGTGTTTCAATGAAACCTAAGTTATTAAACGACGTGTGTCTACATATGTATTCATGCAAATGAAATATTGGTCAATTTTATAAATATATACACATTAATAAGAAAAAAAAATGAACTAATGTATATATATACATATATAAATGCATATTTAAATGTACAAGTATATACATATATATGTATGTATATATATATATATGTGTGTGTACATATACATGTAGATATATGTACATATACATGTATATGTATGTATATATGTATATATGCACATATACATATGTATATATATGTGTTCCTATACATCTATATATACGTATGCATATATAAATATATACATATATATTAATATGTATAAGTATGCACACACACACACACATATATATACATATATACACGGGTATATGTACCTATTGATAAAGGCAGATATTAATGCATATATATTTAGAGACATATATACGAACATATATTTATCAAAATTGCTATATAAAGGCAGCATATTTTGATTCAAGCATTTGTACATCGATATTAAATTAGTGTTTCAATGTATGATATTTACGATATGATAAATATGGAAATTGTATAATTATCAAATTCTGGCACAATCTGTTTTGGGTGGTTTATTTTTACGAATTTTTATCTTGACGAATTGTATACATAAGGTCCGTATATATTAAACTAATAAAGGTGTGAACTGAAGATTTAATACTATAGGAAAAGTCACCCATTGAAATAGTCGCCCATTGAAATACATTGTTTTCTTTAGTCGGCAGAGTCTGCTGTTTTACATTCAAGCTACGACCAATCGTCTTTAAATATGTGTAGGTGTTAAATATTAACTTGAGACATTGGCTTTTAATAACGGCACTTTCGCATATTATCTCGAAGCAATTTTTCTTATAAAACTAAAATAATTATACCGGAAATATATGTTGTGATGTATATAGGCGTTTTTTATTTCCTATGATTCCATGTTATTCATTCAGATTAAACATCACAGCCGTAATATTAAGAATAATGATGTAAAATATCGATCCGTGTTTGTCATATGAGGTAATTACATAGAACATTTTTATAAAATGTTCCATAAAAATACGATATACAGATGTTACAAACGATCTAATCTGTTGTATAATTCTCTCAGCAAAGAGAATCTTAACAACGTTTTATATCTGTGTTCTTTCAAATATCATCGTTTATATATTTGACACACACGTGTGATTTGTCACATTTCAATTCTTGTAAAATGTTACTTCTAGGTAACGGGGCAGTGAGTAAACATTTTTTACAAAGCATGGGTACCATTGTTCAGCTATTCAGACATACGCTCTCGCAATAATCTTTTTTTACATATGCTTTTAGAAATTCATTTTCAGTTCTCAATCTACATTAGCATTAACAGTCAAGATAATTATTATATCATATATAATAATACGACTGCACAAATTTCCCTTTAGACCAAAGTGTCGAAGGTTTGCAACAAGAGAAACAAATTCAATACGTACATATCCAATACATATATGCTAATGTCCACTATCTTATGCACTTTCCGGTCACTATTTTACACATATTCATTCCTGATAATAAAATGCTACATTGCATCCTAGGAGCAACACAATCACAATCCAAATATCTATGATGGCATGAGTCCCAGGTATTTATACTACTACTTCTACCAGTTGTCACCGGGGGGATCCTACTTGTTCAACAGATTCTGTGATTATACGTGCGTAAACTAGCTTATAAATAGACCTAACATAATATTTTTAATTTACGATCATATACAATAAAGAGAACATCTCGCCTATTTTACTTGGATGTCCTATAAATATTCCTATATTCCGATATGCAGTGATTCACGTTAAAAAAGGACGTTTACTAACATTACAATATGGCGTTAATAACATACATATAACTCTGTCTGGCGTCGGGGTCACTTATTGCATAGGGTATTACAGGCATGTAACACCGTAAATTACAAGAGAGGAGAATCATTAAACGAACGTTAAAAAAAACGTGTGCATGCTATCTTATATAATTTTAAACACACTGTGTAATATGTACATCTTTTTCTCGCCGTCGCCATTAACGTCGACGACGTCTTTGCCAAAGCATTAAGACCATTTTTCCTCAAGTCTTTTTTAACACCGACCACAGTACGTGCATATTAATGATATTTCAAACCGTCGCATTTCATACATATTTATACATTGAATAGTTTGACTATCAAATGTGTTCGTTTTTGTAGTAAGCTTTGTGATAAAAATACAAACAAAAAAAAACAATTAACAAATAAGGAAACGCATTGATATTTATTTTATAATGACGGTCACTGCAGAACGTTTTCATAAATGAATACGTATTAATTTTCATGTTTGTTTTAGTAGCCGTTTAGATTGGTGTTGTTCCCACGCGTTTCATTTAAAATATGTTTTACATTGAAAGGTTTAACTCCTAAATATTTTCGTCTTTTATAAAAAGATTTCTCCTAAAAAAATGCAGAAGTATCTTTATTTTTTTTCTCTTTTCCATGCGATTTGATATTTTATACATTTTCCAGTATTATAATACGAAATACTCTGTGCAATTGTCGCCAAATAACCCTTAGGCTTTCCTACGTCATGCCGAAGTATAAAAAATACGTAAGATTATTGAACTGACTAAAACAAACTTCTATTTGCTAAGAATCTTATTTCAGCACCATATTACTTTTTATAGCATGTCGTGATTGTTCGGAACAAGTCATACTATAAAAACGTTATAATTTGGAAGCGAACCACGTTAATATATAAATATATAAATACATATGAAATGCATCGATACATTCATTGAAGCCACAGGCCCTAGTACCCGATATTTTATTTGGCCTAAGTTGCTTCCATAAACAACCTAGTTTATTTTTCTCATTTTACAGTTAGGATGAGGTGCATACATTTACTGGGAAACGTTGGTACTCGGGTCCTGAAGTTTATCAATTTGCTGGGATATAAAGACATGTCGTATGTTATAAAAATTCTTGAAAATAACTTGCATGCATGGATGCAAGTAGCATTTTGTACACCATTTTCACAACTTTAATGAATTCAATAAGATGTAGATGTAAGTATTTAATACATTTACTAACAATGGCCTATTCCGAATTTTTTTTCGCGAC
Organism: Euprymna scolopes; assembly: GCF_053919585.1. Lineage (NCBI taxonomy): Eukaryota > Metazoa > Mollusca > Cephalopoda > Sepiida > Sepiolidae > Euprymna > Euprymna scolopes. The sequence continues at coordinate 39,478,352 of NC_136485.1, read as the reverse complement.
ATTTCACATATGATGGATGCAATTGGTGTATAGACTGTTATACATTAATTCTGTTAAAAATAGAATAGAACGAAGTAGGGGATTTTTACAGATTTTTAAAAAAAATTCTATTTAATTTGGTAGACGTGTTATTCTTTTGTAACTTTACATTCGAGACAATTAAATAAGTAAAGCAGTAGTCAAAAACATGTTATAAAGGCATAATGCACTTAGAGTAGTGCATACAAAACGAAAGATTTAGAGTTGAAATTTCTAGAAACATAATACCTATTCTGTTATACTAATTATATTAAAATTACATGCTCTCCTGCATAAAAATCTTATGAATATTTTATACATAACTTCACATTATTACATTTTACCTCTTATATGTCGTGTTCGATATAATAAAAGTAAAAACAGGATCATATTCATCAACTGTCGATGCAATTATTATTTTTCCAGAAATGTACAAGTTTTATTATTATTCTTAAAATGAGAATAGTGTCCTTGCGACAACTTTATATTATTAGATTGGGATTATATATATATATATATATATATATATATATATATATATATATATATATATATATATCTTTTACATCATGATTTGCGCAGCAGTTACAATTTTCCTTCCCATTTATTCTGACACAGTTATAAAATTTAACCTTTTGATTGCTTGTACTTGTACAATGTCATTCATTATGCCGTATACAACGTGTACAGCAAGATTGTAATGATAAATAGGATGCTGCATCTGAATATCTCCGTCAAAATAATTGCACCTAGAGAAGTGAAAGGCAGCAAGTAAGCTTATTCAGACGACTGCAATTATATCCTATTGTGAGCGCCATACTTACAAAAGGATAATATAATAGATAATTTATGTCACATTTCATTAACCATGCAGGTTAAAATGGGCGTATAAATTATATCTGATTTCAATATATATATAAAAAAGACATGCGGACAAACTGTTGTAGAAACAGGTGTCGTATGGAATCCAGGGAGACACTAAATCAATCTCTATCAATCCTCAGTGTGGCTAAGTCTGCTGGAATATGAAGTTATATATGAATATCATAAAATCCCTGGAAATAACTTTTCTATTATCTAGTTGCAGTTTGTACACATCTATTTAACCATTTCGCTTAAGTATGCGCTATTCCATCAAACATATATTCAGGATTACACAACGTATAAAAGCCATACAACTTAATGCCCCAAAATTTTCGCACATAAACGGCTGTGAATATAAGTTATAATTTAGTGTGCTCTTGCTAAATTATTACGAGTTATAATTTTGCACACTACAAAACTGCGGGGTATTTTCCTAATAACAAAAATATCCTTAATAGAATTTCGATTACCACTTTTTACTAGAAACACTCATGCAGAAAGGTTCGGAGATAACAAAGACCAGGATTCCATAACGGTTTAATTAAATTACATGCAAGTGTAACGCAATCTTCTCAACATATATTTTGCAGTTATTTTTGCTTTGATAATAGATTTCCCACAATCTCAGTTCTATAAATTTCCATAATTTTCGCAATCAACCCTACCCCATGTCAGTCCGCCTTCAGAAACATTGTTTTCCTTTTGATTATTTATTAGCTATGATAATTACCGATTATGTTTTTCTCCGATTAAGCGTTTTAGCGACTATTGCTTTCTTGTATTTATTTCGGATGTTACCGAAATTTCAACACATGATCTCATGGACCTATTGAAAGTCGACTCTTACTTAATTCAGATTTCACTAATTACTTTAATTTTTTCCTAATTAAAATTGCATCTATTATTTTATAATTCATTAACGGTATAATTTGAGTATGTGTTTCTGTAATCGTCTCCTACGCCCTTCCTTTATTTCAAACTTGAGCAGGCACTTAGCACAAACAGTGCCGCACAAGACGCATCATTGTTAATATCGTGAAACAAAAGTTCTAGTACAGCAAGCATCCAACACCATGTTACAATACATAATCATCCACAAAAAGGACACTACTTTGTAGCAAGTAAACTATGTTCTATATCTAGGAAGTATAATATCAAAAAGTGTTCAATTAGGGAAGAAATTGAAAGCCGAATAAGCATCGATTACGAATCATTCATCAAACTAACAAATCACATAAAAAATAAATAATTCTCAATACAAACTAAACTTGTTATATGCCATGCGATTGTTATTCTTACGCTTTTGTATGTTTGTGTGAGACCTGGACCGTGTATATATTATCACAAACTAGAAAAATCCATCAGCAAAACCTTTGAGATAAAATTAATCTAAAATTGAATGATTATGTAACCAAAGCAATCGGCCTTGAGGAAGGAAACAGCTGCAGTTTCGAGGTCACTACAATGAGCACAGTCTCCTTGGGTAGACACGCGTCTCCAGAATGGACTGGAACATGTTCCTCTAAAAACAGTGTGCGAAAAGCTAGTCGCTATAAAAATGCACGTCGCCCGTACACTACAACGATATAAATACACATATGCATAAAATGTGAATTTATTTATTAAACAAAAAAATAATTACTTCATCAATTTACGTTATTTTTTAATATATGATCTTCGTTCGGTGACAAGTACGGACAAAATAAATATATTTCTGTATTTTTTTTTGTTTGTTTTTAATCCTGATATCTTTAATTAGCACATTTTTCTACTCCTTCAGAATTTTCTGGCAGCTTTTAGAATTTAAAAGTGTCAGAAATATTAAAATATATAATATTTAAAAGACATGTCTGTATTTTGCACGAATGCAGGACTCGCTACAGTAATATTCATAAAAAAATCAATTTACTGAATTCAATTACAAGTAACCGTAGTATTATTTTTCTTCATCCAGAAGGAATACTTTGGATTTCGATGTGTGGATGTATACAAAATTTAATCCTGTAATTTTTTTTACAGTCGTCAGCAGCGGTTCTGTTTTCACTTTGTTCGGTTATTTTTACATGCCACCGCTCTCTTATGGTCAGTTTCTTTCTTTAATCGAGTCTAAAATATGTAAAGTAATTGGTATTATATTTGCATTGTTTTGTCACATTTAAAAAAAATGGGTGTGAGTAATGTTAATGTGATTTTGGTCCTGATATGTGTTTTAATAGTTTGATTCCATCCGTTACGTTTTTTAGTTTACTCTTATGTTGTTATTTTTGTATTTTTATAAGGTTCACAGGCCACTCAAGGATAAGGGTTAATAGGTGTACAGTAGTCAATGAGAAAACTCGTCGTAATTGTTAGTAGTATAAATTTCATGAATTGGATTACTTTTGAGGACCGCTGATAAAACTGTGTTTACGTAAGATTTAAATACATTATTGTAGTTGGTTTGTAAACAGGATAATGAACGAGGATTGCAAAGTCGGCAGTTCTAAAAATAAAGTGTTTTTATGTAATCTATTTTTAGGTTTAGGCACACATAAAGAGTGGGTGAATTTATTAATGTGTTTTGGCATAAACGAGTCTTTTTCGTGAAAGTTTTGTGCGGGGTGAGCATAGATTGGAGTTCAGGAGAGCACTAGTCATGAAAATAAACATAACGCGGAGTCTCGCAACGTATATTCTGTGGGAATGAAGTTGCAGGGAAGAGACAATAAAATTTTCCACACGGCTACGAAGTCTATTTTCAAATCTCTAGGAAGGATGAAATATTTCTAGCAGATCCTACCGAGAGGTTGAAAGAGTACTCCGTCTTTGGACGTATTTGGCTTTCCCACAGGTAGGCATCAGCAGTGTGATATTTATATGTGGTAGAAAAATTCCACCATTTTACTAGCGGCATCGGATTTGATGTACTTGTTCTATTCTAGATCAGGAGTAAGGATGGGAGCCAGAAATCTGTCAAAACTTAGTGCTTCCCCAGGAGGGAAGCCTTCATTTCAATTAACGACAGACGGGGATGAGGACGTTGATACTGTAAAGATAGCAGCTTTATTACGATGCATTTAAATAAACCAGCCACTTCCTTCCCCATTGTACCACGTGCTCAAGATCAGGGAGATGACAATCACAGAGAACTTGGTCATTTACGCCCTATGATTCGTTGCCATGAATGGTAATGTCCTCAGCATGTCTACGAATGATCTTAGGATGCGAGTTGCGACATCATTAATGGTGATCAAAGAGTAAGTTGAAACAAGGATGGACCACTCGGATGCTTCAGCATCAATAATGTGAGCTTTTGATTTCTACCCATCAACCCCTTCTTCTCTGTACCTATGAGAGAGAAAAAATACTTTTGCATGTTTGGATAAATTGGTCTACATAGAAAGATCGTGAGATTCGCTAATTTTTAGTGTTTTGCCTTAATTTGGTAAGCAATTCCCCGTAGATTTGTAACTATGGCAGCGCTTTCTGGTTGAAGCTCTTCTAGCAATATAATGGGAATGCAGTCATGGCCACTTGCCTGTCTGGAATAAAGATATTTGATTGGCTTGGCAACTTCACGCAAATATATTTGTATGCCGCATAGCATGTTTTCAGATGCAAAGGGAAATATTGGATCGCATAGGGTAAAATTAGCTGCAAAGTTCTGGGTAATGAGTTTAGTTTTGTCAGATGCTTACGCGATTACCTCATTGCTATTGATGATGATTGGGATGGAGCACGCGCTTCTGGTCAGGACCCCGTTTGTTATTTACCAGAACTGGTGGGAACCAAGCCGCACTCAGCTATTCTTGAATTAATAGACTGAACATAAAACATTCCAACGTTTTTTTATCATTATTTAAAGTGGGTGCTACCAGTCCTAAGTGCGGTTTTAGTTCCAGTACATCTATTAAGTAAGAAGGAAAAAGTGATTTCTGTGCGCAATAACCGCAGCAAATTATGGGTGTAAAGTTTTAGCTGTAATGTTATTTAATAGTATAAAGTGTTCTATAACCACAAATATCTATGCTCTCAAGTGTGATTGCAAATATATTTTAAAAAAAATAAGCGGGTCAGAGCTACGGAGTTAGAAAGGGAAACTGTCGATAGGGGAGATGCCATGAATCGAAGACTGTTAAAACCGAGTGTATGTTACAGGGTGAACAGCTGAGACTTAAAAAAGTAAATAAATAAATACTAATTATCTTTAGTAGTATGTTTAAATAAAATGTGTATATATATATAATATATATAATATATATATATATTATATATAATATATATAATAGACATATATATATATATATTATATTATATATATAATTATATATATTATATATTAATTATATATATTATATATATAATTATATATATGATATATATATATTATATATACATAATTATATATATATACTTATATATATTGTATATATAATTATATATATTATATATAATTATATATATATATATTATGTATAATTATATATATTATGTATAATTATATATATAATATGTATATTTATATATATATTATGTATATTTATATATATATATTATGTATATTTATATATATATATATATATATATATTACACTGGTCAACACAATATTTTTGGCAGGCAAAGTAAGACTGGTTTCTGGGGGTTTCAAGGGCGCTGAATCCGAATCTGACATTAGTTTTTTTCAAATTGGCTCTAGTTTTTGAGATATCACAGGGGGGTCGTTTGTCTGAAATCACCCATTCGCGACCATAGCTAAACGTACAAAAAACGGCTAAATTGTGCATAAATGTCAGATATTGATTTTTATGATAATCTTAAACCACAAAGACAGTGTAAAATCTCAATATAACAAGTTAAGTTAGATATAACATCATTTCATTTATCCTATAACTGAACAATTTTCATAGATTTCGAAGATATACAAAAAATTTGCTAAAAATTTGCTGAATTTAAATTCCACAAGTGAAAAAAAACATTTACATAATCAGTTATATATCATAAATTAATGCAAAGCATTATACACTAGATTCTTAGTTACAATGAACACACAAAACAATATTTTATTCACAAAACTAAAATTGACGTTTATACGATTTTCGCTTGTGAGCAACTTTTGGACAGTCTCTCAAAAGGTTCCAGCAGTAGTCTGCCATCATGTGCTCATCCCATTTGCCTTGATACCTCTCTTCCATTGTTTTGATGTGTTGATGGACTCCCTCTCCCTGTTCCTCACTATAATCACTAAGATTACCAGGAAATCTGTCGAGGTGGCTAAACAAGAAATGAACTTTAATGCTCATATTTGCCCCTAGTTTTCCGTATGCAGTAAGCATCTTACGGACCAATTACTTGTAATTGTCAGCTTTGTGATTTCCCAAAAAGTGTGTCACTACATCTGTGAAGGACACCCAAACATTTAACTCAACCGTGTTCATATGATTAGTGAAGTAAGAATCCCTCATGAGCGTTCGAATCTGAGGTCCATCGAAGATGCCACCTTTAGCTTTTTCGATGGAAAGACCTGGAAATTGCCTGCATATGTACTTGAAACAATCCCCATCCTTGTTCAACGCCTTAACAAACTGCTTCATGATCCCTAGTTTTATGTGCAATGGAGGGAAGATGATTCTATCCCTGGGTACCAAAGGCTCATTGATGACGTTGGCTGTGCCGACTTCGAGACTTTCTCGTTCTGGCCAGTTCTCCCTTCTCCAGTGCTGGATTCTTGCTCTGCTATCCCACAAACAAAGAAACCAGGGATACTTTGTGTACCCACTTTGCTGACCAAGCAGAAAATTCACCATTTTCAAGTCCACACAAATCAGCCATTTATGAGTGTTGTAATTCAGCTTTTCAAGAACAAATTTGATAGCATCATACTCTTCTTTCATCTTGGTAGAATGGCCAATTGGTACAGGAGCAAACTTATTGCCATTGTGCAAAAGTACAATTTTTAGACTTGCTTTCGAGCTATCTATGAAGAGACGCCAATCTGCTGGGTCATATGATGAGATCCCCATGCAGTTAAGAAGTGCAGAAACGTCATTACAAAAGACCAGGTCGTCTTCTTTAGAAAAGAAACGAAGCAAGCTGCCTTCCCTTGTCCTATAGTATGTTACTTTTGTGCCAGAATCAAGAATGTTTTTCTCTTGGAGTCGTGATGCAAGAACTTCAGACTGCTCCTTCGACAAACAAAGGTCTCACACTAGGTCATTAAGTTCAGATTGATTGAAAAGCTGAGGGCCATTTGAGGGTTCTTCATAGTCACTACAGCTATCATCACTTGATATTGAAAGATCAGCTGAAATCTCTTCGGTTTCATCGATTTCAGGCAAACTGGTGAAAACAGGCACAGGTAGATCCTCAGAGTGCGCAACAGGACGGATTGCAGAATCCAGGCT
>NC_136485.1:39456089-39466089 GCF_053919585.1 Euprymna scolopes | reverse complement strand
TTGGTGTTTATATAGCAAAATACCCTATTCTCAAAAGTTAGTAGTATAAGGTGAAACGTATAACTCCTTACCATATTATGTGCAGCTGTTAAATGTGCAATCATCGACCACACAAGTTAATGAGTTTCGAATAACGCCGATAGTGAAATGAAATCGCAAGGTTTTAATTTATTATTCGAATATAAGAATGCATAATATAATCAGCAAAAATGTAAATATGTATGTGTGGATATTAAAAACATATCGTATATTTATATAAAATATTCATCTTATTGTATGTATACGAGAGTCGTGTTTTTAGTATTTTTTTCTTTTATAAGTATTGAAATATTCACTAGAGCATAACATTCGGTGAATCAATTATGTGAAAGAACTATTGAAATCGAACAGTTTTCGATGCAAACAATCGATTTCTTTTGTTGTTTTTTTTTCTAAAATAATCTCCTGTTTATTTGTCATTAAATAAATATATAGCTTTTTAACATATTTATTTCTTTGTTCTGTCTTTGGTGAATAATACGAAGACAATGATGTATGATTACAGATGTAGGATAATTTGTTGTGATTCATCTTTGCGTACTCTGCCCCATGTTCGCTCTAAATCTTCCTATGAACAATTACTTCTTTTTCTACGTTAATTTCTCTCTTGTTTTTCCCATCTCTTCCACATACAATCTCTTTATATATATATATATATATATATATATATATATATATATATATATATATATATATATAAATCTGAATGTCTGCGTGTGTGTCTGGTCACGAATAGGTTCCTATATGGATGGCTATTTATAAAAAAAACTGATTACACATAATGATAGATATATCGAGACACAGGAATGGGTATGTTTGATCTGGCAGAAGTGTGGTTAATAAAATTCTGGGGTCTGCGTTCGCGCCTGGTCCACAAAGTATGGAAATAAAAAATGTAAAAATAAAAAAAAAATCACTAGTGCTTTTGATATACATGTACATAAGAATACTTTGATAAGTATGTTCTAACTTAAATAGGGAGGGTATGATAAAATTGTGGGGTCTGCGTTCGCGCCTGGCCTCCTTAGAAGTGAAATAGGCACACACTTTACTAAAGGCTTTACATATCTATCTGCGTAAGCATATTTAATAATTATGTTTCAGTTTAAAGAAATATTGTATAATAAAGTTATGGGAGGTTCGTTGGCGCCTGACTTTCATAGAATGGAAATATGTCACAAAGTTTAACAAGTTTTTTTTTGTTTTAATATAGATCCACAGAATATTGTGATAAGTGTTTCAGTGTGAACAGGTATGGTATAATAAATTATGGGGTGTATCTATTTTATTTTTACTTCCACATATCTTGCTTTGGTTTTGATACCCCAAAATCCGAGGCTATCTCTTTACAACCCTTCCTTTTGATAACCTATCATACTTACATAAATCAGAGTCCATTTTCTGTTGGTTGTTTTTGAACCCTTTTGCTAGTATATATATATATATATATATATATATATATATATATATATATATATAATAAGGTAGACCTAATTGTTCTCCACTGGACAAAACTGTCCTAGGGTCGGAACACCAGATTGCACATAGAAAATTATGTTTACGTCATTAGCCATTACATTATATAGCTTTAGAATGCAATTACATATTTACTTCGTAATATTAAAACATTACTTTTATTCCGAAGAGCGCCATAACTAACTGTATCATTATCTACAAAGGAAGTAGGTAGAATTTCATCCTTACTATACCGAGATATCTTACGACACTATTCTTCACCGAGTGTATTTATACTTTCTTCTCCTTTCCTGAGTGTTAACCATCAGAATATGTCTACCGATTTAATACACAAAAGCATCTTTTTACCTGTTACATCTGACACAAATGATCACTCCCTTTCAAATATCGGGCTCAACTAATTAGATGAAACTATTTTATTCTACAATTCCAACACTTTCTTAATCAGTCATTAAACGAACAGTTCGAAACAAAATTAAGACGCCATTTCTGTACGTACACATTACTTTTACGTTTTATTTACATGCATTTCAGAACATTTCTCCGCCGAAAAACTCTTACAATTTATTGTTTATTTGTAAAAACATAACACTAAAAGAATCCATTTTCTTTTTCCTTACACCTAAGTTATGTTTACCGTGGTTAATTCGAGAATCAATTAAAGCATTTTCGAGCATGGTAGCGACCGATAGATAGGTAGATAGATAGAGAAGATACTATTTACAACACAGGCACAGTACCTCCCACTACGGTTTACAGAAGTAAATTCCCAAGTACCGTTTTAATAAAGTCAGCTACTTGTGCATTATTGGAACCAGACGTAAATCTATCTACGATCGACAATGCTTTGAATACGACGTTATCTTCCGTGTTCCGCCGATTATGAAAGCGTAACACACGTTGCTAAAAAATAAGGTAACATGTAAACATAATAATTTAAACAGACGATATAAACATAACAAATAAGAAACCAAGAAACAAGGACCTACAGTAACACGTTTCTTGTTTTATTATCTTTGATACAAAATAGGTTTTTGTACAGTACTTTGTTTTGATTTTGTGTTCAACGAAAAGATAAAACCAAATCAGATAAGCATTTTTTTTTTTTTTTTGTGAAACAATGAAGGAAACTTTTTTACAAGAAAATTATTAATTAAAAAACATGTTTTTTTTAGTAGTTCTTAACATGGGGAGGTTAGGATGGGGTGTCTACTCCGAAAAAAAGCTCTTAACATGGGGAGGTTGAGACTGTGTTTTCCGAAAGCCGTTATTAACATCAGTGGATCGTTGCAGTTTTTTTTTTGAAAGCCGTTCTAACCATGAGAGGTTAGGGATGCATTGTGTGCGCGTGAATCTCTACCAACACCTATGTTTATCAGATCTATTTTGGCGATGATCACTTCTCACCACAAGAAAGGCAGTTTTACTTTTTTTAACATTGACTTCTTTTTTACTTGACAATATAAGATCGCTTGCACCGGTCTCATCTCAAACTGGATATATTCACTGTTTTGTTTAGACTTTTCAGAAACCGGATAATACAAGTATGTGCTGCTAAATGAATTGAATGGTTTTCATTTCCTCACACTTTTTATTTAGAAAAGTTCGTCTGCTTCTTTGCAGTACTTTGATTGGCTGATCGACGTCTTATATCAACTGGAATGCAGGACGAGCAAATACGATCAGACACTGAGTAATCTCTGGTTCACATACTACCAAATTTAAATGAATGAAATGTAAAGTGTTGTGTAATTGTTTCTAAAATAAATAAATACAAAAGCACTATATATATATATATATATATATATATATATATATATATATATATTCCTAACAGGTAAGTAACGTTTAGCATTTGCTTAATTGTGAACATATTGATTATTTTCGAACACGGTAACGAGCGAAAGAGAGAGAGAGAGAGAGAAAGATTTGTTTTTGTTTTCATTCTTACTTTAGACACATCTAACAATTTAATAACAATTTAATAAAAAACAAAACAAGTTATTGTAAAATTTGAATATAACTGAAAAAAACTATTTCCAAACATAGTATGCTAACATAAGTGCATAAGTAACAATTTCTTGTACATATTTAATTTCCTAAGGGCCGTTTGAATAAATGAACAATGGTTGAAATTTAAAGTGGGGTGTAATTATTTCTTGAAAAGAATACAATAAATGAATGTTACCATGACAAAAACTTCATTAATTTAAGTACTTGGTTTTTTAGAAATCAGAACATAAGAAATTATATGTAAATCATTGTAAATTTGTTTGGAGGGGATTTCACATATGAATATGTAAAAAAGTGGTGTTTATTCACTTCAATTACCGTGCTATTTTTGAAAATATTATTTTCAAGTTAACTAACTTTTGCACTTTATTTATTAAATTGTTAGATTAAATGCAGAGTATTAATGGTACAACTGCCAGTTCGATTACATAAGTACACGCACGCATAGTCAATCACTCCTCCAAAAAATATATATAATAAAATGATTTTACAAAGTCGAGTTTTACGATATCTTTTTTTTTATATTTAATTGTTAGGTGAAAGTACAGAATGATTGCATAAAATTACCAAGAAATAGATTTTTATGTCTTATTCAGCTTAATCCATAACAAGCGACACTTGATTAAAAGGTTTCGTTCATTGTCGCTATCGCGTGATCACATCGTTAAAATTTTACCAGACAAAAATTGGGAGGAGCAAAACTCACAAGAACCAAGATCACATATAGATTTTCTACAAATAAGTAGTTTTTTCGAATATAAAAACTATAGCTTAACGACGTTATTTGTTAACTATTTGCATTTACAAAAACAAACAACATTATCATTGTATGCGAGTAGGTTGTTTTTTTAAATATTAATCAATATAACTTTATTTTTCACTATTAGATTAAAAATCCCGTTGGGTTAAATCAAACCGATTTAGCAATAAGTTATTTCATAGAAACTACAGTTGCAAAATTAATGAACTAAAAAAAAAAATGAATTCAATTCGTACTTGCTACCTATTTGTGTTATAATACAAACACGTTCCTTGAATAGAATATTTCGGGTGATTTTGTCACCGGCATCCCATTTTCTTTCTCTTTTTAAAGTTAACATGTTCAGACTAGCTTTTTTTTTTAAATAAAGTCTTTTCAGCATGGTAACAAATATTACATAACCACCAAGATTTACATTTTTCCGACCGATACTGTACACCCAAAATTACAATGTTTGTTCAAAATATTTGCGCGTGGGCATCATCAAAGCGATTATCTAGATTTAATTGTGGGCAGATAATTTAAAACCTGCCCCTCACAAAATGCGATATCTACTCCGACATCTACTCTTAAGAATGGAAGGTTGGGAGTTTCCATTCCAAAAGCTATTCTAAGGGTTTGAATGTTGGGCAATATCAACCACAGCCGTACTTAAGCTTTTTACGGGGTGGGCCCTGTTTCCTCAGGCAACCACCGTCCTGCTAGTTTTTAATGTAAATATATATATGAGAAGTGAAAAACGAATTACCATTAGCATATAAGCGACGCTCTTTGTGTAAACAAATCGAGCGGAGGTATTTCGGACGATATCAAAACATCGTTAAACTCACTACTCGTTCAAGCAGCCGCCAATAGCGTAATGGTTAGAAGCCTTGACTGCCGTATAAACGGTCGGGTTTCAATCCTGGCTTGGGGTAGTTGCCTGTCTAGCCGCACTGATGAGCTGTGAAACAGCGAAACAGTACTGTATGTGGATGACTATATATATATATATATATATATATATATATATATATATGTTATGTCTCTCCTATAGTTTCTGTATGCGTACTGAATAAAAGGAGGTTTCGCATTTTGGCGAAAGTTAGAGAAAGTACCATTACTTACTGCGATGATGCTATCTTTTGTTAAATCTTGCCCGTCGGGCACGTTTGTTTTATATAAACGTGGTCATATTGAAACCCATTGTTTTCCTGTTTGATACATATTTTATTCTTAAGGAGGAACAATAAATATCAATCAGGAACGCGATGCATTACACGAAATACATCTTATCGAGCGCAACAATAAAGTGTTTCTTAATTCTTCATTTAGCAGATTTATTTTTCATGGCAAAAATAATAATTACAAAACCAAATGACAGTATTCCTGTGATGGTGTCAATTACATTGTCTAAACAATGATACACGTATATATTTCTAATGTATTAATACATCAGTAAATCATCCAGTTATATCAATGTTCCCATAGCAATATAATGATCTGGATTATTCTTGAAGCATGCACTTTTCGTCATACGTACGACTCTGATGTTATAGCTGCATATGTGTAGCTATCTAAATCATTAATTTTCTGTTAAATTTATTAAACAGTAATACTATGATTTATTTTATATTTGAAATATGATAGGACGTTCAATGTTGAAGTGATTATAGTAGAATATACAGAACAGCTTTCCGATGTAGAATTGATTTTCTAAACCAACAATCACACGGAAAGCTACCACTTTATAAAGATGGACGACGTCGGTAGTCGTTGGAAAGTGCATCGTTTATATACAAGCTTACGAGTTTAAACAAAATCATACAGCATTAATTTAGTGCACACGTAACACAATAATTTATGTGGTAATGCGTAATATATTTTAAAACATTTTAGTCAACTCATATAATATCTAGTGAATTTCCATTCACCTCATAATAATTCAACTGTTAATGCACCTTAATGAGGTGCGTTACGTTTATCAGCTTCCAGAAATTACCTTCTCGATTAGGCTTGGCATTTTATTATTTTTCTGTCGATTATAAACTCTGAAAAATAACTCGGGAAAATACACAAGTTTGAGCTGAGCTCTTAACTTTTTTGAATATACGGGTTTATAGATAATTTATGAGAAAATAGGTCCAGTGCACTCGGAACATCGAAGAAATAAAACTCGGTGCGGAATTGTGGCCTTCTACGTGACCTTAAGGTTTATGGTGTTCATGGTTAAATTTTGGACATTATTCGGATAATAAGCTCTAGTTTCATATTACGAGTGTGGATGATGGCTTCATTCTTTTTTCCTTTGACCCAACTCTGTTTTATTTCTATATCAATGATATTCTTATACTTATATTCTTAGTAGAGTTAATGTAAACGTTGATTAAGGGTTAGTTGAAGATTGAAGTACGAAAGCCACATTCATTTGTTCCTTATTATATAAGACGTTTTTCAATATTAGGTGGGTCTCGTTTGATCCCACGATTCTTATATTTCGCTCTGTCCCCAAGATTATATCGACCTAAACGTTTAATCTTTATTTCTCATCATACATTAGATTATTAAGTAATTCATTTTATACCTCAAAAAAAGTGTGTTGTGTACATCGTTCTAAAAACTTTCACAGTTTATGTTCTGTAATAATTCGCATTTACGCTCAAGCAATATAATATGTATTACCGGCGTGTTTAGGCAGTTAAATCTCGGTCTTATATATAGATTTATCATAAAGTACGTAAATATTTCTACGCTGTAATTGGCCCTGCCATATCTTCTTCTCTGCAAATTCTCTTTCTAACTGTGGCTAGTTCCTTACTTTTGGCCTTATATTTTCTTTAGACTTCGCTAATAAATTCACTGCTTCTTTTGCAGCGTCCCGTTTTCATTGTTGGTTTTGTAATCTCCTCATTAATTTGCGTTTTTTATACACTGTCGTATCGCGAGAACACTATTCCAGCTCAGATTTTTCACTTAATTTTTAAAATAGTACATTAAAGATAAATGTGAATATGTTCCTACTATTAAAACGACAACCACTATTTTCAATCACAATATTGAAAATAGTTTTTTGGGGTGGTGAATGATAATTATTTTAATGACTATCATCGCCACCCAAAACACAATTCCCATTATTTGTGCTGAAAAGCAAAATACGTGCCTTTTCACAGCTGCATATTTGGCTAATCGAATTTTATTTTCTCTGATGATATGACCAATTATTAATAATCCATGGATTAAAGAAATTAATATAACCCATTCTGTATAATCATTTTGTCAAACAATAAATTCTTAACTCAAATATGTGTGCAGGTTTTGATTTTTAAGAATTTATATATAACAACTAAATTTATATATTGCTCTGTTCTTAAACATTGAGGTTTTCCTTTTGGCTAGGATCCGCTGAAAGTATTACCTCTAGTAATATCAATCAGGGTTTTTCATCGGAGTTTAATCCGTCTCATCTCGTTTATATATATATATATATATATATATATATATATATATATATATATATATATATATATATATATATATATATATATATATATATATAAAGCTGGATGTATGTATGTGTGTCTGGTTACGTATAGGCTCCTATATGGTGGACTATTTAAAAAAAACTGATTACATATAATGATAGATCTATCGAGACACAGGAATGGGTATGTTTGATCTGGGAGAACAGTGGGTCATAAAAATTGTGGGGTCTGCGTTGCTGCCTGGTCCACAAAGTATGGAAGTAAAAAATTTAAAAATTAAAAGAAAAACGTAAACAAGTTTTTGGACATAGATGTACATAAGTACATAAGATTACTTTGATAAGTACGTTTTAATTTAAATAGGGATGGCATAATATAATTGCGGGGTCTGCGTTCGCGCCTGCCCACTCTAGAATGGTAAAAAAGCCACAAACTTTAATAAAGATTTTTAATATCTATCGTGTAAATATACTTTGATAATTGTTTCTGTTTTAAGAAATATGGTATAATAAAATTATTCGGTGTTTGTTCACACCTGACCTACATGGAATGGAAATATGTCAAAAAGTTTAACTAGGTTTTTTTAAGTATGGATCCACAGAATATTGTGATAAATGTTTCATGATGAACAGTTCTGGTATAATAAATTATGGGGTGCAGTAACATGAGGCTGAGGGGACGTGGACAGTAGCATTTTGGTATAAATATAATTTCGAAAAGTCGGCGACTATTGACCAAAGTGTACAAATAAAGGCTCCTTGGAAACGTCCCCCGTCAAATATATGTGGCTAACAAGTGGGTGTTAACTCTACATAAAGTGCTCACCACGTTTTAAAAGATTCAGTTCACCATTGCTTAGAGAATTACTTGTTTCCTGGTATTTTGATCATGTATTAGTTGAAACTTTAGATATTTTTTTCTAAATGTAAACACTACTCTGTTATCAATATTTCAGTCATAGTCATTTGTTTGATTAGTTTTTGATATAAATTAAAAATTATCTTATATTTGCCAACACCATTAGTCTTGCAGCTATGGTATCAAATGATCTTAAATAAAAGCAACAATATATATAGATGGGTGTATACATATATACTTGTACATTTATGTAGATATATATATATATATATATATATATATATATATATATATATATATATACATGTGCGTATGTATGGATGTGTGTATGTATACAGATATGTACATATATATGAATGTACATGCATATACATATATAAAGATAAGTATGCATATATATGTATATAAATATATGCATAAATATATATATATGCATATATATGCGTATGTGTATGTATATATACATATATATATATTATGTACATATGTATTAATATATTTATATAGATATGAATATAAATATATATATTTGCATATAGATATGCATATGTATATGCATATACATATGTGTATATATGTATGCATATGCTTATATATTATATATGCATAAAATATTTATATATATATGTATATAAATATCTATATTTGCATGTATGTATATATATATTACTACATATGTTATGTACATAGGTATTAATATATTTATATACATATGAATATAAAATATATATTTGCATTTATCTATATATGTATATATAAATACATATGAATATTGATATGCATACAAAATACATACGCATATAGATATGTGTATGGATATATGTATGTATATGCTTATATATTATACATAAATAAATATTTATATAGATATGGATATTAATATGTATATTTGCATGTATATATACATATATTAATACATATGCATATAACAATATGCATATATATGTATATATGCATGTATATGCATGTATATATATATATGCACGTTTATATATGCATATATATATATGTATATATATGCATATATATATCTGTATATATATGCCTCTATTTATAAGTATATTTTATATATGTTTGTATATGTTATATATTCGTATTCATTGGTATATAGTCATACATATATCCATATATATACATATATATAGATATATATATATATATGTATATATATATATATTCTCATGTTAGTTTAACTTTGGGTATCTATTCTAAATGTAAAGGCTACTCTGATATCAATATTTAAGGCATAGTACTTTGTTTGGCTTATTGTTCATATTAATTACAAGATATCTGATATTTGCCAAAACCATTAGTCTTGCTGCTATGGTATCAAACGATATGAAATAAAAGCAACAATATATATTGATGGGTGTAAACATATATATATACATAT
>NC_136485.1:39421089-39451089 GCF_053919585.1 Euprymna scolopes | reverse complement strand
ATTTTATACATTGCTAATATACTTTTGAATTTCCTTTATTAATATAGTCTGGTTTATCTTAAACGATTCAAAAGCATCAGAATACCTAACAAAGTCTTTATTTAACCGTTTAAACATTTTAGTTTTATCCTCACCTTGTTTTATCATCCTTATTACTAAGCTAGAAACTAGTGGTATAAAATCTGTTTATTTTAAAGTAACGCAAGCTATTCTCAAAAACTCTGACATAATGGTTCCATAAAACATAAAAACCGGGCAGAGGTTATCTTTATACGGCACATGCACTATTTGAAAGGGGAAAGCGTTTCTTTTATCAAATATTTTATAAAAAAAAAATTCCATCCTCAATTTGTATATCTAAATCCAGAAATGTAGCCTTTTGTCATCTGTTCACAATTCAATTGTAATTCGTTTGGATATATAAGATGCTTATTTTTGCGAATCCATCATTATCGTTTATACATATAGGGTTATATATAAATCGTGTACACCCATGAAAGTTATGTTTGAGTATATCAGTTTTTAATGGTTATATATATATATATATATATATATATATATATATACATATATATATATATATATATATATATATATATATATATATATAATCGAGTCTATGTATATACAAATTTGCCCAAAATGGTGTAGGATCCAATCCAATTGGGATACCTATCGTTTGGAATAATATTTTATTTCCTATTTGAAAGTAGCATTCTTTAATAAGATAACTTATAAGTATTCTAAAATACCTTTAGAAACAATCGTTTTGCTATTTTTACTTTTTACACCAGAACGCTTTAGTGTTTGAAAAGTCTATACATTTACCTTTTCAGCCTTGAAAAGCTAAATCTACAGTATCATTTAGTTCTTTTATAAGTTTTTCATGTGGAATTTTAGTATATAACATACTAAAATCATAAGTAGCTATAAATTTTGCTTTTATTCTAGAATTTATTTTACCTAATTTTTCTTTCACTGGTTGGGAATTATTTACTACCCAAAATAGATTTATATTACTGTAGAATTTTCTTTTGAGGTGAATATTATTTATTTGATTTATAATTAATCTAAATATTTTTGTTATAGCTTTACTTAAAGGTTTAGTGATGCACGTCTTTGAACCTACAATAAATCTAGCACTAACCGGAATTTTTAGGTATCCAATACATACATGGAAGCGTTGTGTTTCCCTCTCTCTCTCTCGCTCTCTCTCTCTGTATTTATACATACATATATATATATATATATATATTATTTATTTATATATATGGGAAGAGAGAGTCATATATATGTTAAGGGAAAAATCCATGTTGTCCTCGACGGTCGTACATCTAAACAATATGATATAAATGCGGGAGTGCCTCAGGTGTCTATCCTTGGACGGCTATTGTTCATAATATTCATTAATGACCACCCCGACAAAATTGCCTCTGAGATGGGTATATATGCTGATGACACCACACTTTATAACAGGCATAACAGGAAAACAAATGGACACATAACTAAAGAAATGGCAAAAACACTAGAGGATGACATCCAATCTGTAGTGGATTGGGGACAAAAATGGATGGCCACATTCAATCCTGCCAAGACTAAACTGCTTTCCTTTAATAATTACAAGAAACATTTTCTGCCACCAATAGCAATGACCAGTGACTCTTTATCTAAGAGTGCATCTTTCAAACTGCTTGGCCTAACGTTCACAGGAAACATGAGTTGGAACAATTACATTAAAGGCATTTCCAGGGCCGCTGCGAAGAAGGTAGGCTCTGCCTACCTTGTTAGAAAACTACTAACACCCGAAAGTATCCTCTACCTCTATAAGGCAACCATTCGCACATGTATGGAGTATTGCTGCCACATATAGGCTGGTGCATCTTCTACTAGTTTCTCGCACCTAGACAAGGTTAAGAAGAGGGTCGCCAATCTGATAGGTCCTGAACTGGCATCTAGACTTCAGCCTCTGTCCCATCGACGAAGTGTTGCATCCCTGTGCCTGTTTTACAAGTATTTTAATAATGAATGCTCTGACGAACTACAGACACTTGTGCCCCCACAACGTAGACATCCTCGATAAACCCGACAGGCAGCTAAATCCAACCCACATACAGTAAAGATCCCTAAATGTAAAAGATCTTTCTATCCCAGTGGTTTCTTCCCCAGAACCGCTAGACTTTGGAGTTCCATTCCAGGTCCCTGCTTCCCCAACTGTACTGACATGCAGAAGTTCAAGCGTACCGTGAACCGACACCTTGCTGCCCAAGTCCCAACATAAGGCCCCAGGAGTTAATGCCCCTGATTGTAGCCCTCTACACCAAAGTTGCAATGTGTCTTGTTTGGGGTGAAAATGTAATAAAAAAAACATCTTTTTGATGCTCATGTTTACAAAGCATATCGCAACATATAGTATCTATCTTTATATATAAAAATTGTATGTATACACGTGTATATTAAATGATGGATAACTAGTTATATATTACTCTATTTTATCAGCGCATACTCGAGAAAAAGTAAAGGGGCACATTGAGAAAAAACACTGCATTGAGAAACTTACAGTGATTCATTGGAAAAAGATTAGCACATGAATTATACAAAATGCAAATATAGAAAAAATTGGAATATACCGTTGACATATGAAATGAGGAAAAATGAATAGCATAGAAGGGTAAATCATCTATACGTGTTAGTAAAACTAAAGAAATATGGATCACATTCAAGTAATAGAGATCAGCAACGATAAGCCAATAATAAAAAAAGAAACATAAGCGAGGCTATGGAAGATGAACGTGGAGGTTGAGATTTAATGAGAGGAGCATTTAAGAACTACTATACTACATAAATAGATATAAATAAAAGTATATAATATATTTTCATACTAAATATATATTGTATGTTTTAACGTTGGCTTTTTTATTTATATATTTTCAACGCCAATGTTACATAATTTCAGAATGTTATTCACGAATTAAAGTACGTGTGTTTATTACTAACATTTTATTTTAACTGTTTCTTTTAATTACTACTTAACGAGCAATATGTGCAAACATTTTTCAGCACATATGCGCATAAATGATCTGCATATTATATTACAGAAAAAAGTTAAACCTATAGGAGATCCGATTAAGTTCAAAGATTATTATATGAATTACATTGCGCTGTTTCCCCAGGTCAAATTCATACCGAATACCAGGCACGCTAGACATTTCGCCTATAAATATGCCGTAAAAAGCCAAATGTTAGTAGAAGACCTGTATTATTACTCTGAAAATATATCAGTTTATAACCATCAAATATATGATAAAAAAGTAATTCGGAAAACGATATGTCTATATATTTAAGCTATGTATACTGGTAACCTGTTTAAATATTAATAATATAAATAATAGATGTTACAAAATTATAGACTTTATCGCACTTGCTAAAAGAGAAGTAATAACTCTCCATGAATAATTATAAATAAGCAAAATAAGAGGCAAACAAGTCAACAGCGTTTTTTGTCTTGAAACAATAACATGTAAATTGAATTGTGTTGATATATTTCATCATATTTCCTCCAAATTTCCAAAATATGTAATAGATAACATCAATATTAGGTCATGAATGAAATAATATATTTTGGATTGATGACCGAAAAATATATTTATAATAGTTGGTAAGACCTCTTTAGGTTTTATCTAAACTACAGCATCGGCAGTCTAGACAATTTTGTATCAATATTTCAGTGTTAATTACAGCATGATGATTCTCCCGTGCGTTTTCTTTTAGAAATGCAGACATTTGTTGTTTTGGTAATCGCCTGATGCACCTCAAGAAGGTAATATCTACAAGCTTCATAGGCATGTTGCATAAAGTTTTTTTTTAACGCAGTGACACCACTTATCAAGGCCCGGAAGCCATTCATGGATAAGGGTTATGACAAGTACATTAAGTTAGTGTGGAGATCTGATGAAGTGTTTACTTAAGGGGGCGGTCATTAGGAATTTGTTAACGTTTGACTTGAAGACATTCAAGTTGTAGTCCGGTGGGAAGAAGGCAGACGGAACAGAGTTCCACAGGCGTGCAGTTCTAAGAAAGAAGCTTTGTTCATGGAATCCGCGTTTTGATTTAGGCACACATATAGATTGGGGGAAAATTTTCACAGTGGATTCAGTTAGACGGGTGTTTTTCGTGAAAGATTGGCGAGAGGGAACCATAGATTGGAGTTCAGACGACACCTGCCATAAAAATAACGATAAAACAAGGATAGGCTCGCAACGTCTCCTCTGTGGGAGAGAGTTTGCAGGGTAGAGAAAAGGGTATCCCCCCACTAAGCCACGAAGTCTATTTTGTACTCTGTGAAGGCAGGATAGACTGTTTTTAGCAGCTCCTGCCCAGATATGGCAACAGTATTCCATCCTTGGACGTACTTGGCTTTTATATAGATAAAGAATTGCATCAGTAGTGAGATATCTTCTGGAGCGGTAGAAGGATCCCACCATCTTTCCAGCGACTTTGGCAAGATACTTGATGTACGTGTTCCATTTCAGATCAGGAGTAAATATCAAACATAGAAGCTTGTCAAAACACGGGGCCTCACCCAGACGAGAGCCATCCATCACAATTGATGCCAGCTGGGGTTCAGAGCGTTGATTATTTAAGGATAGGAGTTTGGTTTTAGATGCATTAAAGGTAACCAGCCACATCTTTCCCCACTGAACAATGCGCTCGAGATCAGAGGGGAGAGAATCAGAGAGCACTTTGTCATTTACAGTCTTTGATGTGTTGCCGTAGATGGTCGTGTCATCAGCATAGATGTTAACGAATGATTTAAGTATGTGTTTAGGGAGGTCATTGATGTAGATCAGGAAGAGAGTTGGGCCCAGGATTGACCCCTGAGGGACTCCAACATTTATATTACAGGCCTCCGATTTTTGTCCATCTACCACTACTCTTATGAGCCTATCGGAGAGAAATGATTTAATGATTGAGAAAACATTCCCAGTTATACCGTAGCTGGAAATCTTGTGAAGTAGACCCTTATGCCATACCTTGTCGAAGGCCTTTGATATGTCAAGAGCAATTGTCCTAGAGAGGAAGCCTTTGTCAAGAGATTCACTAATCCTGTGGGATATAACCGTCAGCACATCTGCGGTAGATCTTTCAGAGCGGAAACCATATTGTGTGTCACTAAGAAGGTTATTCCTCCTGAGGTGTTTGACTATTTCTCTATTTAGTATGGATTCCAGCAACTTACTCATAACACGCAAGATACTTATTAGTCTGCAATGTGAGGGAGATGACTTATCACCTGAATTCTTAAATACAGGGCAAACTGATGATGTCTTCCAGGGAGTCGGAAAGCACTTCTCCTTAAGGCAACGCTTAAATAGTTTCGTAAGTATGGGAGCAAGTTCTGGTTGAAGCTTTTTTTAACACTATAATTGGGATGCCATCAGGGCCAGTTGCTTTACTTGAATGTAGGTTCTTGATTAGCTGGGCGACCTCATGCAATGTTTGCTGCCATTTAAAACTCTACGCTTTAACCTCGACTCGCACGATAAAAAAGTGAAAAAGCATGCGTTATAAAAGCAAGAGTGATAAAGGCAAGAGTGATAAAATCAGGAGTGACAAAAACATGAGTCACAAAAACATGAGTGACCAAAGCATGAGTGACCAAAGCATGAGTGACCAAAACATGGGTGACAAAAGTATGAGTGACAAAACCATGGGTGACCAAAAGCATGGGTGACCAAAACAGGAGTGACCAAAGCATGAGTGACCAAAGCATGAGTGACCAAGGCATGAGTGACAGAGGCATGAGTGACAAAGGCATGAGTGACAAAGGCATGAGTGACAAAGGCATGAGTGACCAAAAGCATGAGTGACAAAAGCATGAGTGACAAAAGCATGAGTGACCAAAACAAATACTATTCATTAAACCATTTTAGTTTCAACGGTTAAATGACACTACGTTTTTACAACGCAATTGTACATTTGATCAATACGAACTGAAAAAGAAAAAAAAATATATACTTTTCTAGAGGGAAAATAGTTTTCATGAATTCTCTGAGACAGCCAACGTCTCGCGGTCTATATTTGTCTGTCCACTACACGTACATCATTTTCCCGCCATGATACTCTGTTCTGTCTTGATGTCAAAGTAACAGGCCTTTCTTTTTTATGTGTTTCTCGAATACAATTTAGCACATACTAAAATTCAAGTTGAGTACAAGTAAAGCATTTTATATTGGAATGTACAGCCAAAACACACAAAAGCATACATTGTTGTTTTATAGTGAAAATTCAGAATGAAGGAACCACGCTAAATATATTTTCTCTCAACGCGTATACATCAACAGCTGTGTATAATGTATGGTGATGTTATCGTTAAAATCTATTCCATTTTGAATATAAGTTGATTTAATGCGTTGCAATTACACGGTGAAATATTGGCATTAGTATAAATGTTAGGAATAATGCATTTATTTAATCATATTTAACAGAAATGTCATAGCATTTGAACATATGAATACATTTTTTAAAAAAATGGTTTGCCTATTAAACGTTGAAAAATTGTTGAAGCTGAAATTGGAATGCAGGAAAAATGAAGGGAGATTCTGATATAATTGTTAAAGTTGTTCCTGTCTATATCGTGAAAACACGGATTTATAAAATGTACTTTTATAAAAAAAAAGTTATTTATTAAAACAAAATATATAATAGCATAGTGCTTCTCAGAACGATGTTACAAAGTATCCTGTACAGAAGTATTGAAGATAGTTGTCAAGAAATAATTTGTAATATAAATTAAATATAATTACATTGCCGTCTTGTTTTAATTGGTTTTCAAAAATATATATTTACTATTTTTAGAATTAAAAAAAAAAACCTTTTTTTCTCATATTTGATATTGCATTCAAACAATTGTAGTAGTGGATTAAAAAAAAACATAATCATTTGGTTTCTTTTTGTTTACTAGAAAATTTAGCGATTAATATTTTGCAATTTATTTTAAAAGCTAATAAGTATCTTATTAATATTTTACATTATGTTCTACCGGAAGTGTATGTTTCTGATTCATTATAACATAGCCTAACGCACACTTTATAAATTTAACATATTAGTAATCGTCTATGTTATAATAATCCTAATCTATATAATTATAAAACTCAAATGACCTTTTAACGAGTGATTCAACTTTCCGGTTTACAACATCCGATTGCGTATACGCGCATAAATATTAACCCATAACAACGTAAACAAATAAACACAAATCGCTTCTTTTGCAGATTTTCATCTGCGCACTGAAATATTAACGTTATTATTTCGAAATTACTATTTAATATAGGAAGAGTGGGGGTGTTTTTCAACTATTCTTTATTCAAACTATATAGTCGCTATTTTCTTACAACTAAACAACATTAATTCGTTGACAAACATGAGAACAATTAAAGTAAACTCACTACTACTACTACTACTACTACTACTACGACTACTCTCTATCTGCCGCTTTTCCTTCCTCCCTTCATTCTTTTTTTAAATGTTTTGTTTACATTTCTAGAAACAAAACAGCGATAGTTGTGTTGACACATTTACTAATCGGTTTCAATACTAGTTTTATTGTATTTATTTAGGTTTTATATATTTGTTTCAGGTTTTCTTTATTATTTGTTTTAGATTTTAAGTTTCTATAACTTTGACAGATTCCAAGATGGGTGTATCATTCTTATATTTCTCATCGGTAGGTTCATGTGATTTTTTGCTGCTAAATAACTTTCGTCGGCGTTCGATTCGTAGGAAGACCACGTTTAATTTTCGATTTTTGATCGATTATTCGGAAAAATAGAAAACTGTACATGACTAGGGAGGATTGTTTATTTCATGTTTAAGTGAGCCGTCCGTGAGATTTCATTTTAATATTCTTTCATAGAAATGTTTCTGATTTTCAAAAAAAAAACTATTTTCTTTACGTCACAAGTGTAAAGCTCATAGATGAATTCCATAGCTTATATAACATACTGACCCAACGGTTCAGGGGTAGTCTATTAATAACATTAGAAACAGTCACAAAAAAACTGAAGTGTTTACACCAGGGAGTACATTTAGGTAATATATATTATATCCTATTCTCGCTTATCAACAAATGGTGGACTGAAAATATTTATAAAATTTAATTAAAAGAAATCTTACCTTTTGTGTGAATTAAAAATAAACATTGCGTTGAATGTTTACATAAAGACAATGATATTTACATGTCTTGTAATATGGTTACATGTCAACACTTACTCTGTCCTTACTTATATCAGAATATATGTCTCAGGAAAGTAAGTAATGTATCAGAAAGTGCATTTGCACGATAAAGGTTAAAGATACATTACCTGAAAGTAGTTAGTTAAACCTCCGCCGGTTAACATTCACAGGGAACATTAGTTGGAACAGTTAGATAGTATTGTCAAGCCTGTTGTAAAGAAGATGGAGGTCTCTTTACGGTGCTAGAAAGTTACTAACGCCTGAAAGTAGCATGTGCATCTATAAGGCCAATAGAGTATGGTTGTCATCTGCATCTTTTCTCTCACTTCTGGGCAGGGTTGAAAGAGTTGTCAACCGAATAGGTTCCTAACTGTCATACAAGTTCCGGCCTCTGTTCTATCGAGGAAATGTTTTCATTTCTCTGTCTGTATTACACGCATTTTCATGGCGGATTCTCCGACGAACTACAAGACCTACAACTCCAGACTCACCCCACAAGTACAAATCCTCCCTATACACTAGAGATTTAATAGTTGCTTTCCGAGCATTGCTAGACTTTGAAATTCATTTCAGTGTATATGCTTTCCGAAGTGCATTTATATTCAGAAGTTCAAGCCTTATGTGATCAGACATCTTGCTGCTAAATGCTCCGTATAGTCTCCCTGCTACTTATGTCACTGATATTAGCTTTCTACATAAAAATAGCGTTGTGCCTTGTTTGAGGTGAAAATGTAATATATATATATATATATATATATATATATATATATATATATATATATATATATATATATATATACTTGTACTTTTTGTAGTAAAAGAAATCCCATACAGTGCTCTATTATTAGGGAAAAACCTTTCTCAGAATAAGAGCAATATATTTTTTGGATAATATATACAGGAATTTACATCGGTAGTCGGTACCGACGGTTTCAAGCCCGGTAGTTGAGGGCTGCTCTTAATGTCCGCCTCAGGCTCTCTTCAGCCGACTCTTATCTGCCTTTAACCGGAACTGGAACTCTATATATGCACACCGTAATATATATTTTTTTTTGTGTATGCTACTTTAATAAGGTAATAAATTTTAAGCAATAAATTAAAAAGTATGGGATGATGCCTTCTATATTATTATTTTTCTTTAAATACCCCCCTATCATTCAGTTCAAGTCTCGTTTAAAAGCGTTTTAAAAATTCATTTTAAATTATGTCTAATCTCGTTTAAAAATAGGGTAATAAAATTTAGATTGAAAAAAGACCTAGGAAGTGCCCAGGGGATGGTATATACTAATATTTAAGTATTGCTTTGCGTTTAAAAACGTTTAATATTTAAAATAATCTCTAGTTTCGTTTTAATTACGGTAATAATATTTAGTTAAAATAAACTTAAAATGTGTAAAAATTTGGCATATGTTTACATTTAAGTATCGTTTCACGTTTAAAATTATTTAAAACGTTATTTTAAAATTATATGTAATTTCGTTTTAAAAACGGTAATAAATCTTAAATTGAAATAGGCTTAAACGGTGTAAAAAATTGGCGTTTTTATATTCAAGTATATTAAGTATAGCATGATCTCGCTCTATTTAAAAACACGTTTTAGAACAATTAAAGTTTTTTTTAAATTTTTAACTTAAAAATTATCTCTAGATCTCGTTTAAAATGGGTGATGAGCTCTACAATAATATAAAATAAAATATTTTGACATGTCTATAACTAAACTTTTTTTGTTTATCTTCACGTTTTATCTTTTTTTCTATCCCAATTTATAAGAAGCGATCCTCTTCTATGTATACAGTCCTTCAAGCATTCATTTTTTACATTTAAGCATCCATCTTCTTGGGTTGCTTTTAAAATATAATATTTTTCGACATTGCAGAGCGAGCATTGTTTTAGTTCTGGGGAGTATGAAGGTTTTTGCTCGATTTTTTTCCATTTCACCGTAAAAGGTGCACCTTCTTTTAACTGCCAGATTTTGTTTGCTAAAGCCGTATTACTTCTCTCTTTTGCTCTAAAAGAGCTCATGTGCATATAATATCTCTGTTTAAACGGCCCCTTCGTCATTCCAATGCATTTATTAGTTACATTTGTGGATGTATTCGTTACAGTTGCTTCATATACAAGTGACTCTGCTTTACAATTCCCTTCAAGCGGGCACTCATTTTTGGCTCTGCAAGAGCAGTTTGCATTTTCCCTCTCTATTGGTTCTCTAGAGATGATGGATTTTATTGACGGTGTTGTTGAGTAGCTTATTTTAATTGTATTTCTGTTGAATATTTTATGTAGCTTGTGCTTTTTAGGAAAATGTTTATCTAGTAGTTTCAAGAACAACCGTCCTACTTTAGTTTTTATATTTAATGAGAATGGAGGTAGAAACCAAATTACTTTCCGTCCTCTGTTTTGTTTTGTTTTTTTGTTGGTTATGGGTTGGTTCGAATTTTATTTGTTCTTTAAATCCACTTTTATGGAGCGCGTCATTGTAATATGGAGCTGCTTGTTCAAATACTTCTGCATTTGAAAATAATGTAGATATTCTTTTGCTCAGATTTGCTACCATATTTTTAAATATTGTCGGGGGGTGGCATGAACCTTTGTTTATGTATACTAATTTTTCATTTGGTTTATGAAAGGGTTTATATATCCTTCTTTGGAGATCTAAAGTTACGTCTAGGAAGTCCACTTTACGTAAATTTGTGGATATTATTATTTTAAATCCTAACTCATTGAAATACTTTTCTATTTCTTTTCTAAACCTGTCTAATGCTTTTCCATTGTAATTTCGCGATAGATTTTGCCATCAACACCTTGTCTTGAAGTCTTGATTTTGCACACACAGTAGATTAATGCTCAATTATAAAATGTGATAATTTTGTAGCTTAATCCTTAAGTCAACCTTTTTGGCTTAAAATCTATTCGTATATGAAAGTTTACTGAATTACACGAACTCAGTATATTACATATAAGTATATATATATATATATATATATATATATATATATATATATATATATATATATATATATATATATATATATGAATACTTTATATGTTAAACAATGTTCATATATTGATATATCATTTATATGCTTTTGGGGGGTTTTTTTCATTGCTTGACACACTTGTATTATATGTCATTGTATATTTCTATATTTTACAGCTTGATAATTTGCTATTTAAAATTTTTGAACATTTACTTTAATTTCAATTATTACAGAGTATCGCTGAAATAAAGATTTCCTTAGAAATTGCCCGCAAGTGCATGACGTTAAACTGCACCCTCGTGCTCTCTTGTGCCAGCATAATACCCTAGACGCTCCCTGTCACAGGATAACAGGAAAACATGCTAGGAACAGGGCCGTAGATGCTTCTAGGAAGGCGCCTACAGTATAATTGTGTGAGCAGCTATGTTGACCTTACCACAAGCGGAATATCGGTTCAACCAAGTACACGACAATTGTTAGTGTCTGAATATGAGAAACCGCGTGCAAATAAAAAAATACCCTTTGAGTTTCTACTTTTCTCATCTTCAATACCGAAAAACACTACTCAGGAATCGAGAGCGTAATACCAAATCCATACCGCCTCGCTCGTCGGGTGGGTGACTAAGGAGCGCGGGGTCGTGCAGTAAGATACTTGACTGGCGATGTTAAGCGGGTTACTGTAAGAAACCAAATAATGTATGTCCAAGATGGGTACAGGATTGCTACTTGTTAGAATGCTAAAGAAAGCTGGAAAATAAGACAGTCTGCAATGAAATGAAATAAAGCAACATTCATATCCTCGGATTGTTGGAAACTAAGTCGAACAACAGACACAATTTCAAACAACTACCAAAAAAGTAGCGTTTTTTCTGTGTAAGAATGTGGATACAGTCAAAGTGTTTGCGTTACTCTCGCTAATGAAATCACAAACATTCTTATCGGTTATAACCCGCTAGAAGGTAAGATTATCACAGAACAGATAAAGACCAAAGCTCATAATATATACATAATTAAATTCTACGCGCTTCCATCCACAGCCACTAAGAAGAGATTGATTATTTATATAGTCAGCTACATGATATCATATAGAAAATTGTAATAAAGACGTAAAGATACTTATTAGAAATGCAAATGCAAAAGTCACCAGAATTTGGACTCGGAGTAAGAAATGAGAGAGAGAACAAATTAGTTGACTTTTAGACAATCAACAAATTTCTTATTAGGAACTACTGTTTTGAAAATCACCCAAATCGACTTTACATCTGGATATTACCGGAGGAGAAACAAGGAATCAAATAGGTAACAACATAATCAACAAAAACTTAAAGCTTTTGTAAAAATATTAAGACAACCTTAGGAACTGACTGCAACAGCGACCATCAGCTTCGTGATTCAATACAAAGTAAGTCTTAAAAAGATGAAAAAGCCCACCTCCATTGCCAATGAATACACTGTTGATTTATAACATGACTTTGAAGATCTGATGCAGTGTGAAAAAGATAAAAGTTCAAATTAAATATGGGAAACAGAGAAAAACATAATATACCAAATTCCGAGGACACCCCCTATCCAACTAAAGAAAAACAAAGGTTTCCTGGATTGCTAATAAACGTTGACAGAAGGATAACAAAAGGAAGAATCAAAGAAAGCGGGTTCTTTAAATAAAATAAAAAAACAGGGCGGCCTACAAAAAAACAAAAAAACAAAATGCACTTGTGTCGATATTGATACGGAAACACAATGGATAAACGATGCAAACAATTAGAAGGCAACTCAGTGACCAACTCTGCAAAACGTCGTCAAAAATTAGATGGTGCCTGGTCAAACGAGCTACTAAGGCTATAAAAACAGAAACTGGATAAATGCTTACAGAACAGTCAAAGTTAAAGGACGATGGAAGACGATTGTGATATTTCTTACAAGAAATCGAACATCAGCTCAGCCAACCAGCACACTAATTTAGATAAAGTCGATGAACCTCACCCAAACACGCAGAAGTTAAACACGCTATTACAGAGTTATAGACAGGTAAATCTCCAAGAATCCATGATATTCTAGCTAGACTTCTGAGAATAGAGGACAACAATGTCAACTAATATTTTCTACAAAACTTGCATAGCGATTGGAAACACAAATACAGGGCCATCGGACTGAAGAAAATTTATATTCGTCATACTTCCAAAAATGACGATAAATTTAAATACAGAAACGACCAGACTATCGCTTACGTTATTCGCCGTAGGAAAATCAAATTAAAATCATAGCAAATCAGATGTGAAAGAAGTTATGTGTAAGCAAACAGGGAAGCAGGTTAGTTTAAGAGTTGAAGAACGAACGTGGTACTTAATGCTGGACCTAAATTGATACATGAGCAGAACAAGTAGGCGGAAGCAGATGTTTATCTTTGTTACATTGAGTATGGAAAAGCTTTAAAAACATTGGTAC
The DNA here is from genome assembly GCF_053919585.1 of Euprymna scolopes. Lineage (NCBI taxonomy): Eukaryota > Metazoa > Mollusca > Cephalopoda > Sepiida > Sepiolidae > Euprymna > Euprymna scolopes. Next base: position 39,437,434 of record NC_136485.1, on the reverse strand, counting down.
GTTATGGCAGATGTGAGATTTCTCATACACATAATTGATATCGTCAGAAAACTCCCGGAAAACAACAATAATAGCAACTCAGGTAATGATAGACTTTCTGGGCATTTGTCAGTGTGTTCGATAAGATGCATATTATCAACAATTAAAATACGCTGAGTTATGATTACAATATGATTCGCAAGTATCTGGAAAACTGTAGTTCGACTATTTGGAAAAATCAATTGTAAAATTCTATTTTCTTGACCATTAAAAATTAAATTCCTGGTGTGGGAAGCCGTAATATGCAATTTCGAATGACTTATTATTCTATATAGTCATAGCTAGCATAACTAAAGCATACTACGTCTCGTGGTGTAAATGAAGGGCAGAGTACTAAATTAAACAAAATTCCGAAATTCGAGGGAAATATTCTCAAGTTCAATAAGAAGTATCTTTAAAAAACGGAAGTCCTACGGATGGAAACAATGAAAACTACATATTAGAACAGAAAGATTTCAAATGTTACTACATTATCCATGTGCTCATGAATTCGGATGTGGTGTTGTTCTCAACATATCCAATGTGAATATGATGTATAAATAAATAACTTTTTGTAATGGCCCGATTAATATAAATCAATTGATTTGTTAAGAAGTCATCGGCATTTATCAGACATTTTCTTTTATTCGTTGTTTACATCAAGTTCATTTTAATTAAATGTTTGGCATTTTTTTCTTAAATAACGTATTTTGCTAGTATATTCACTTTTACTATTAAAAAAGGTGCCCTTTTGTTGAACTTATTTTTGCAATGACATTATTGTCTTCGTACAGAATTTCGCAAAGTTGATAGGATTTTAATGATTGTTTTTTATATTATTTTTGCTTCACGAACATGAGACAGTCTTATCAGTATCTAACGGACAGCTACTCCTTTAGATATTCGAACATATATATCCTAAACCATTTCTTTCGCGTCTGTTTATTGTTATCTTAGCTTGGACTTTGCATATGTCGAATCACGGCTGTAAGCAGTTTTTTTCTGTCTCCAGACAAAACCATCGAATAGTATATATATATATATATATATATATATATATATATATATATATATATATATATATATATTATATATTTATATATATATATACTCACAAATTTAACCATTGCCTTCTTTATTCGAATTCGCAAGTGAAAGCCGGCCAAAAAACTCAGCCGGATAGAAAAGCATTGTACTTTCCATTGTTTTGGCGCCGGACACGTCGTTTCTAAGAATATATTTTCGTCTTAAATTATGCTACCCTTACATGCGGAATCCACCGACAAATTTCCTGACAATAACAAGGGTGTGCAACTAGTAATGCCCCTAACCCACTTCCAGTTCTCTGGTCTAGCTGACATTTTGCATTTCCAATGATTTATATCTCTACCGGTCTGATCTAATTGTGGTTCCTGTTTTACAGATGTCTGAACTGAGTCAGGTGTACAATGGCGTCTGTTCAATGTCGAGCAGTGGTCCGCTTTTTTTGTATTTGACAGGATGCACACCACAGGAGGCTTTTGATGAAATGAAAGAAACTTATTGTGATAAGGCCCCATCATATGACCTTGTAAAACGCTGGCATCCTGAATTCAAATATGGCCGGATGTCTGTGGAAACTGCTTCCAGACCTGGTCGCCCCCTTCTGCCATTGATGAAACATTCGTCCATCAAGTTGTGGCTGCTATTTATGAAGATTGGCGCATTATTATGCGTCAAATAGCCATGGATGGCAAGATTGGTGCAAGGTCTGTGGAAACTATCATTCTTGACCATTTGCATATGCATAAGGTGTTTTCCAGATATATTCCCAGGCTGCTCACACCATTCCAGAAGCGAGAACGCGTCGAGTGCTAGAGGATGAATTTGATGTGCCAAAAAGATTAGTCAAATTTTTTAAGAGACTGATTACACAGGATGAAACCTGGGTCCATCACTATGATCAAGAGAACAAAATGCAGTGGAAGCACTTGGGGTCACCATCTCCATATGGGACAAGGGTGCAGCCCTCCGCTGGCAAGGCCATGCTCACAGTCTTCTGGGATCAGGACGGAGTAGTTATGACAGATATCCTTGGAAAAGTGTACCAAAATCACAGGAGCCTATTATGCTTCACTTTTGAGTAAATTAAGAGAAACTATACAAATCAAGAGGCGGGGCAAATTAGCAAATGTACCCTCCTCCTGCAGGAAAACGCTCCGGTCCACAACTCGCATGTCACCAAATCAGGAGCACGGGCGTTTGGTTATAAAATCCTGACCCACCCTCCCTATCTCCTGGCATTTCACCCTCTGACCTTCACCTCTTCCCAGCCGTGAAGTTGTTTTTGAAAGGAAAGCGTTTCCCAAATGATGCATCCTTTATTTCTAAAGTCACTTCCTGGTTGGAGGACCAAACTGGGGTGTTGTACAAAAACGCTTTCCATAGCTGCATCAACCGATGGAGAAATGCATAACTCTGGGTGGTTCCTATGTAGAGAACGACCAACAACTGTGCAACGTGTCGTTGTTCTACTTCTATTGGATGTGGGACAGGGGCATTATTTATTGCACGCCACTCGTATCGAGGAAAAATCGATTAATTTTGCCTGCTAGCTCATCTGAAAATCTAAACTCCTCTGACAATCTATACTCATCTTAAAATGTACACGACAAATTCATACGAATTGAGAAACAGTTTAATCGTTCTCATGTAAATAGTTCTGGCGAATATTTGTTATTGGTAGAGCTTTAAGAAGATAGAAGATTTCCTCAGCTAAAAAACAGTTTAATTAAAAAAGAGAAATCAATAGGCATTAACTTATCAATTTTTAAGGATTATGTTGCTTTTTTATTACGTTCCAGGGAAAATATATGTAAATATCTACGATTAATATATTTTATGAACGACTGGTGAGTTAGGAACTCGGCGTTGACTGGCTGTAAAACAATGAAACAGCGGGGCGGGGCAGTGGTATAATCCGTTTAAATATAATAAATTGTGACAACGGAGGTGCAAAAATTGTGACAATGGGGGACGGCGTTTTCTGGTCGTAAACAAAAGCAATTGGACATTGGGTGGCAGAAGCCAGACGCGAAAAAGAAAGCAAAATTTTCTAAGCACAAAAAAAATAAATAAATAAATGATGTTTGCCGGGGAGAACTCATTTAGTACGTTTGTTAGGAAACGCATCATCGATATGCCTACGAGCTTACAGGTGTTATAATGACGCAGATTTACTATTTAAAACGGAAAAAATACGTCATTTAGTGCATTCAAACGAATTTATATTTCCACACGAAATATTGTACTATATTTCCCACTTGGTCGATATTATTTGTCCGTTAGATCGAGCTTTCTTACGATTATTCGTTCGTCCATGTACGTTGTGTATGGCAAATATTAGTGGATATACAAGTACGCACACAGACACACATACGTATTATTTGTTTTCAGAAGTAACGAACAAACTGTCGTCGGAAAAAGCACCTGATTATAATTTTTCAGACACATTTGGTAGCAATAGGTTTAAGGAATATAAACGATTCCCAGCTCGATAAATATTTATTACATTATGATATTACCCTACAAAGTCTAAAACTTTAGTGGACGTGTACTTAAACATATGTTATACTTCCGTATATTTCTAAACATATAACAAATAAAGGCATTTCTTGGTTACTATTTTTTTTTCTGTAATGGTGTGAGATGGTTACTATTTTTTTCTGTAATGGTGTGCGATACATAATACATAAATCACTTATTAGATAGGTTAATAAAATTTAAATAGTTCTCTATCTAGGACTATGAAAGGATGGATGGACAGTGAAAGATGTTTTGAGCCAAGAAAATTATAATAGTAAAATAAAACATAATATCGACACAAACATTCGAACATATTGTGAATGCAAAATATAAGTTTGAACACTGGAAACTTCACTGTATTTTGTAAGTAATAGGATGAAATTTAAGTACAAAGATATCGGGTGAATTAGAATGTGATAAAGTAAATCTATATAATTTAACAACTCAAATGATCTTGTAACGAGTGTTGTAACTCAACAGGTGGTTTACAAGTTCCGGCATCTGTACATAAATATAACCCTATAACAGCGTAAAGAAAGAAACACAAATTGCTACTTTTGCACAATTTGGCCTGTGCACTGAAATATTAACGTTATTATTTAGAAAGTATTACTTAATATGGGAAGGGTGAGGATATTTTGCAACTAATCTGTATTACAAGTGTACTGTCGCAATTTACTTAGAAATAAATACAACTTTGACCCGTTCACAACGTATTGTTTTACTGTGAACGTTTTCAACGTCCCAATTGTATCTATTTTTGCGTTGAAATTATCTAAATAATTGTTAATACATTCTGAATTGTTTTACATCGTTCATTTCCGTATTACGTTTAAGTTATTTTAACGCAATTTTCTTATAAATAAATCTACTGTGCCAACAATAAGATAATTTTACAACGTATTGTTTCATTGTGTACGTGTTTAGCGTCCAAATTGTTTTTTTTTTTTTCGCGTTTTAATTAAACGATATATCAAAAGTTGAATAGTCCAGATTTAACTATAATTATGGGAAACCACTTATTATTCAATGGCTGTAAGTTTCTGTTTTTTTTTTCAAAAATAAACAATTATAAACAGAACGACCCATAGGAATCTACCCATATTCTTTTTTATATACTTTCATAGAAATGTTTCTGTTATATATATAATATTAACTATATTCTTTAGGTCACAAGTGTTAAGCTCATGCATTAATTCCATAGCTAATATAGCATACTGACCCAACGGGTCACGGGTAGTCTAGTATTAGATTAAAGTTTTGTATATTAAACACTTTTAAATCTTAAAATTGTTTATATATATATATGTTATATAATTTCATTATTAGTATTATTGTTGTTCGTATTCTTGTTGTTGTTGTTGTTGTTATTGTTCGTTGTTATATTTATGATTAAAAGTGAGTCTTAGAGAGGCTTATTAAGAGAGATGTTGCGTTCTGTGTTCGTGTTATGAAGAGATTCATATTTATAAAATGTTCATACTTAGAAGTATAGAAGCTCTTTGATTGAGGAGACAGTGTTGAGAAAGTCTTAGTGTTCACATTGTAAATATGAGATATAGTGACATTTTGTATGTGAAGATATTTTAAAACACAGTATATATAAGACACATAATGACACTTTCCCTTTACCTTTTAGTAGAATTACAACACAAAGACGACGTTTATAAAAACACATGACGCGTGTATTTCTTCTTCGACCGGTCGGTGGCTTTCTTAGTCAGGAATTCAAAGTTTTACATTCTGTGTTTCAAAGGTGACCGTCTCGCTTCCAGACGTTCGACTGTCCATCTCTCGACTCAAGACTGTCTCTCTCGTCCTCAGACTCTCTCTTAACTCTAAAGTTTCTAACTAAATCGAGAACTTCCCATTTTCCATGAAGTCATACACATGTTAAAACATGTGTCCTCTTTCACGTGTTCTGGAAATGCGTGTCCAATGCATTTTTTTTACAAAAGGAATTTTAACCTATATTTTCAGTAACCTATAATTTCTAATATGGTAAAAACATGTTTATTTAATTATCCTATAGTTGCATTCCTTTTCTTAAAACTATTTTATCTCAAAGCTACACAATGGTTTGTTTTTACATTCCATTTTCTAATTCTCTCTCATAATCTATGTCTAAACCTAAATTACGAGGTTCGAATTTCGTCTATTCTATTCCATTTTTACATTTAACTCGTTGAACCTGGACCACTTAGTCGCTTAATTTTTGGCCGACAACCGATCACATTGATTTCCCCAAATCTCAGTACTCTCTATATCAATTTTCGAGTCTGTAAACTTAAAGTTGACAGAGTTATTGCGTAGGGAAATGTACACACACATACACACATACAGAGAAATACACAGATAGATACACAGACACTTCACTTTTATATATATCCTAGCAGGGGTGTCCAGCGTTGCCCGGGGGTTTGGTGGTGTATGCTGAGCAAAACAAACAACAAAAAACGGTCATTTTTTTTTAAATTGACCCCAATTATGACCCTTAACATTTATTCTTTAGATTTCTAATCATGTAATTAAGTTAGATCAATGTCCACCAAACCTATATCTAAAATTGCCAGAGTTTGGACACAAAATGTTCGGAGCAGTTTGGTAGAGTTCTCAAAGGTAAACTCGTTGAACTTTAGCCCCTTAATCGCCTAATTCCTGGCCGAAACCCGATCATATCTATTTCGCCAACTCTCAGTAGGCTGTATGTCAAATTTAGAGTTTGTAGACTAAAAATTGACAGTTATTGGGTAGGGAAATGTACACACGGATAGATAGATTAAATCAAAATATATTCGTACTAGCATGGGTGCGCTGCGTTGACCGGGTATTTGCAGGTGTATGTTGAGCAAAATAAAAAGCGGTCAATATTTTTTTAACTTTGACCCCTAATAACATTAATTGATTTGGGCTCAAATCAAGTTACTAAGTTAGATCCATCCAAACAAGGTATAGCTAAAATTTCAAGTGATTAGCCTCAAAATTGTGGGAGGGGTTTGGTAGAGTTCTCAAAAGCCAAATCGTTGAACCTCGACCCCTTAATCGAAGAATTTCTGGCCTAAAACCGATCACATCGATGTTTCCAAATCTCAGTACCCTGTATATCAAATTTCGAGTCAGTAAACTTTAAATTGACTGAGTTATTGCGTAGGGCACTGTACACACACACTCAGATACACACAGACAGACACTTTCATTTTTATAGATATATAGATAGATATATAGTTATATGGATATATATATATATACGTACATATGTATGTACAAATGTGTATATATCTATGTATAGGCATATGTGTATATACGTGATTACATGTGTATAGATATTAACATATATGCATTTGTATATGTATATGAGGATGTATATTTGTACATATGTGTGCATATGCATATGTGTGTTTTGAAAATATAAATGTGTTTATCTCGTGTTATATATATATATATATATATATATATATATAGTGTGTGTGTGTGTGTTTATACATGCGTATACATATGTATTTGTATAAATGTGTGCATGTAGTTGCATATATGTATGTATGTATGTGTACATATGTATACATTGGAATGTGTATATATAATAAAATACATGCATGCATCTATTCATATATATGTGTATATATCTATATATGTATATATTTTCAGAATGTGAGAAGTTGTATATAATAAACTCCACAGTCAAAAAACGTCGCAGTCCACGAACTGACATGGCTCATGTGGGATGCGTCGTTGTTTGTCTGTGGAATTTATTGTATGTGTATACATTAATATCTCCGTATATTCAGTATATTTCTCTCTCCGTTTATATATATATATATATATATAGATATATATCCATCTCTCTCTCTCTCTATATATATATATATATATATATATATATATATATATATATATAATGTGTGTGTGTGTGTGTAGATCTATAAACGACTTTATGTTAATATATAGATATATGCACATATATACACATCTAAACATTTGGGTGGGTTTATTTGAGCTGTCTTTAATTCCAGTAAAAACATATAATCTTTTTTTATGTTCGACTAAATGTTAACTTAGATATATACACATATACAAATGTAGGCATATTATTTGCGTGGCTTTATTTGAGATGTTTTTAATTCCCGTAAAAAAACATAATCGTATTTATGTTTGACACAATTTAAGTTTCATTTCCAGAACAACCAATGCATATATTTAGAAATTGTATTGATATTTTATAAACATCATTTAAATAAAATTACCAGAAATCAGAAGAGCTGATATTAGCAGAACATTGAATGTGTGTTGCATTTAAAAGAAACAATTTAGTGCGATAGTATTCGAATTCGGACATTGAGTATTAAGAAAAGAACGACAAGTTAGTATATCTCTAAAGAACAGAGTGCATAATGTTAATGTTATTCAGCATATAATTACGCAGTTGTTTTTATATCTGCATAGCCAGAAATGGCCTTCAGTGAATCGTCATTTACTGATGACATCATAATAGCATTATGGCGTTCCCTTGAGTGATGAGCTCATTAGAGAATCGCAAATAAGAGGAATTTTGATGTGGAGTCTAATTACAAGGTTACAAATTAAAAGCGATTTGGAAGGTCACATAACATGATCGTTGTGCACAGTGTTATATCTTAATTAATGTGAAAAATTCAAAATGTGAACTGAAAGCAATTTTAAGGAATGGAAAATGCTTATCAAATATAGCATACTCAACCTTTGTAAAATGTTATATAAAATGTAAAAAAAAAAAAAAATACTAAAAATTATGTATACTTAATACCTGATGTTTTAACCTGTAAGGTTTACGTTACAAACTTGCAATGGCTTATTGTAAATTATTTATTGAAAACAACTTGGTATTTTATCAATCCAAACGATATTGGTTTGACGTTTTTTTTTTAACGGAATGTATGTCATGTGAGAATTATGGGTCATATTGGTTAATATATTATTTTTTTTATCAAGTATGCATCCCCGTAATATACGGCATAATCATGTTTGAACATTGGTTCCCATTACATCACCTTAGTTAAGAAACGATGAACCTGGTGAGTACCAGATCGGTGACCATTTCGGTCTTCCACGTGCTGTAGGTGCTCCCCCCTTAAGAGGCATGGTTTCTAGTTTTGCTGGAGTTCTCCGTGCGACTGGCTTAAAACCGTGCCGATTCAGATTAGGTGTGTTTCAGGTTTGCGCAATTATTATCACACAATTATAGGCGCCACTTCTCTTGAAAGTGCTCTCCATTGTCTTTCTACAAGTGAACGGGGCCATCCATTAGTAATGGATGATCGGAAAAAATTCATGTATCTCAGATATACTGAAGTTAATGATATTTGTAAGCTTATATTAAAATAAGTGTTCGTCTAACAACCTCTGTTTTCGACGTCATTATTTCTTCGGCGCGTATTGCGCGCATTTGCATTTTTTTCTCAGGTTTGATATCAATGGGGAAACTGCTTACGATTTAACATCATTCGAAAATGGAAATGCGCCTATTCGAATCGAAGACAAACGAAGAAGACGACACGATTTTGATGTTGCTTTTAACTCGCATAAAATAAGAACCTAGATATGAATACGTAAGATTTTCAGCGTACAAATGAGTCTGATTTCAAAGAGAATGCAGTTACTCTGCACATATAGTACAAATAAAGATAATAGCTTTCATGAGTCAAGATTAGTAGCATATAAATATACCTCTATATTTACTGATACGTATTCCAGTCAATGTGTCTTCAGCAATTCCCATCAGTTTAATTAAACCCCCAGATAATGCCGAGTGCTCATTGAACTTTAACTTTTAAGTTAAGAAGAAAACGATTAAATGCCTTAAAATACTTATTTTTCCGACAATAAAAATATCAGTACACAAGATTTAAGAATTTGTATAAAAAATTATTTCGAATCGCGTGAAAAACAAACAAACATAAAACGAATATAAGAAAACTTGATCCAGCGTCCATGAGACTTTGACAGAACGGGGGAAATAATAGGAACCAATGTAAAATGAAGGACAAGTAAAATGATATGTGTTTTGAAGCAAACGCTGTTCTTAAAATCAGCTGCTGCCCTTTAATCGACGGAGAATATTCTGAAGGTGATAACCTGTCAGCTTGGTGCAGAAAGAAATTATATCTAAAAGAACAAAATATTCCAGATTAGAAATACATGAAAAGTATAATAAACAAGAGAAAATACAAAACATTTATAGGCTTTTTTTCCAAAGACTTTTTAAAATCAAAAAAAGGTCGGTTCCTTAAAAAATCTTGATCTATAAAAAATATTACAAGGACGAAATATAGATAAAATATTCTCTCTTATAAGGGAAATGGATCCACTATTGTTCATTGTTATAATGTGTTATATTAAAAACGTCTGATGAAAGGTTAATCGTGTGAAAATGTTCAAACGATATAAAGTTTGTAATTTGTCAAAGTAGTATTTAAACAATTGTAACTAAAGACGAAATACACTATTTGCTGCTATATATGTATATGATGTATTCGTAGATGTTTGATTTTGTTAAAACATTATATGAATGCTTAATTATGACATATAGTGATTTTGAAGCTTATTTCTCTTTTTGACTTAAATATATACACACACGTGTATAAATATATATATATGTATATATATATATATATATATATATATATATATATATATCTTTTTATGTGTACATAATTTTATAACACTTTTGAAGAAGACCGAACGTAGTGTCATAATTAATTGCTGAGAGTTTAGTTTTTTTTTAATAGTTTAAATATAAACCATTAAACAGAAACTTACGAAAAGAACAAAATACATTTCTAAAGTATATTTCTCCTAAGCATGAGTTAGATAAGTAGGATAAATAATGGATTGGGCAGAAAAATACCTATCAAGACGTCTTTCAGCCAAGCTTCTTAATATTAACCTTGGAAGTGGGGCAGAACACGTCGTTTAAAAACGTGGTCCAAAGAGCATAAATTAATATTTATTAAATAAATTATAAAATAATATATATATATATATATATATATATATATATATATATATATATATATATATATATATATATATATCTCTGGCAAGGACATTGGATCAAGCAAAGCAGGGCTGAATTTCTAGTAAGTATTTTTTTCTTAGACAAACGCCAAATGAACATATTTTCTGTGTCCAAGGAATTTTTATTAAAAACTAGGTGTACTTTGTGAATGTTTGATGTAGCAACACATTTCAATGCAAAAATACGCAACTTCCTGTCGATGAATACTTTTCATATGCAAGTATCTATACTATATTTGAGGTCGTCTAAATCATTCAACTTAAAGTTTGATGAATTTCGTAGCTCCTATGAATTTAATACAAAACATGCCATTATAATATATATATATATATATATATATATATATATATATATATATATATAAACGTCACTATATTTCTATTATTAATAATAATAATTATTATACGGTTAAACAATAAGATTCAAAATTACACATATTGTAAATAAGATTACTAGAAGGGCAGGTTTAACATGTTTATATCAGCATTATAATAAAAATTGCAAACCAAGTTACAGAGAAATAAAATAAACGCCTGAGAAATAGGAATAGTAAAACCAAACAATGAAAAACAAGTCAATATCTTCTTTTGCAGGAATTTCTAATAAGCTTTATCTTTATTCGTCTGAAACTGTATTGTTCATTTCAAATTTTTGTGTTTTGTACCGAGTAATGTTGTTTTAGGGCTGTAAAAACCCAATAAATATGTTTTATCACATATAACCATATGCACGTAAGCAGTTCCTTATGTGCTGACGTTATATAATCGGGATTAAGGCTAAGAGAACATCATATATATCAAAAGGTCGAACAGATTAAGTAAATTTCAGAAAAAATGTGAAGAAATTAATTCATCTTAAACTATCAAAATTTGGATTTATATCGAGGTGCATCCCGCGTGTGCATAGATACACGAGTGGTCATGTTACTATTTACTTTTTATGCGGACTCAAATCTTACCTACATTGCATTGACTTCTCAACCTTATTCCTCAGCTTTAAATCTAACGACGAGATACTTGAGACAACAGCATAGATTTATTAAACTCAATAATTGCGATAAAATACAACAATTATGGATTTCATTAGAAAACACATTACTTAAATACATTATCAAACTAGTACAAGTTTAATAAAATTTCTAGAAACCTTCCTAACAATAATGCTACCAAACTTATATAACATAAATACTTCTAATTGTTCCTAGTTGCTGTCATTTCACCTTCGTATGTAAATTTAAATTGCCCTGAAATTTTATGAGAAGTAAACTTAGAGTTGTATATATATATATATATATATATATATATATATATATATATATATATATATATATATATATATATATATATATATTACTAGCGGGAGTACCCGGCGTTTCCCAGGTGTGTCGAGGTGTGTGTGCTCTTAAATTAAAAAGAAACCGGGTGGATAGAAAGTTTTTGTAAGTTGGTAGGATCGAACCTGAAGCCCTGGGGCGAAGTTGGAAAATAAAATGTGAAAAAAACATGAACCGTTAACCGTTCGGCCAGCCAGAATGAGTTACTGAAAGCTGTTTTAATTCATTTAAGAACAAAATTTACTGGTGCCCGCACGGAAGTTGTAAATTTAACATTTTGTGCGAGTGTTACAACGACTACGTAAGCAATAGCTATTCAGCAGTGAACATTTTCTGCGGGACAGTTTTTTACAGAGATTAATGGTCCGGTTTGTTTGTTTTTGCCTAACTTTGGGGAAAACAACTCCCCCCGTTTATTAGGGGAGTGTATAGTCTCAAAATGAAAGCAACCATCTGATATGACGACGGTATGCCGACATTGGCCAAAAGTTAGGTCGCTTTCTAGAGACCATTGGCACCAGTAATTCGAATTGAGTTTCGCTTTTTTATACCGAAAAACGAAAGTAACATGCGGCGATTCCAAAATGTTGAATATTTATCGTTTCAGTGTCAGGCAAATTAAATAGACGGGCGACCTCCGTTCGTAACTCGTAGATATGATTTCGACGTGATATAAACATTTTTTTTAAAATGAGCGACTGCTTCGAGAAGCAACAGAAAAATCCTTTTGCGGACATACACAAAAAGCGAACCACATACACACATACATACATACATACATACATACATACATACATTTTCGCTTTTATATTTAAAATCATAAAATACATTGGAAAATTTAAAGTACGCTGTTGTCAGTTTTTCAAAAATCCTAAATTTACGCGAAATAGAATATAACTGTTTTACCAAACTTTTTCCTCATTTGATTTACCTTTTGTTCCTCTACAATGTTACGTCTTTGTATTTGGTTTTAATTGGATTATTCTCGTGTTCAAGTGGATTTAAAAAATAACTTCTAAACGATAAGGCAGAAAGAAACACTGGAGCTACAAATAAGATTACAACCACCTTAGAATATGCGACTATTAAGCAACACACATCTCTAATCGCACTCGTTATGGTTTCAGGTTTTACAAGGTAAAATTTATTCCATATGCCTCGATTTTCTCGTAGTGATTGTTCGAAGATCATTAATCCCAACTTTTATGGTTTCTCCATTGAAGTGAAATGTGATGAAAAAAGGGGTACGGATAATTGTGAGAAACTAACGAAACACCGGCAGTGTCTGTAATGCCCCTCAACATTGTCTTCTTAGAGTTACGTATTACAGAGAGGACAATGCTATCGAGATCTGTAGTCGCAGAAACAAATTTGAAACGGTTCCCCAAAACTAACAGCAGTATAATCTTGTTAAAAAGCGCTTTCTACAGTTTAGAACATAATGAAGGAATTTAATTTGCGAGCCTATGTTGGAAGACGAAAGCCAATGTTTCCTGTAAAGAACCATACGCATCGTATGTACTTCTTCAGAAGTAATAACGGCATGTGTGGATCTTCATATTAATGGAAACTGAATTTCAGCGAAAACAAGTCCAATAAGTCCAATAATAATGATGGAAGGCAGGCAATAAGTGTGTCGAAGAAAGGACGAAGAATTTAATGCAGTTTCAACGCTACCATGTGGTCGAAGTTCATTTTGATGTGTGGCGTTATTTGTCCCAATGATTAACGCCCTATAGTTTGCTTGCAAGGTAGACTGTATTCAGCCATGTATATTAATATTTTGACTGCCCATTTTCTACCCTCTACAGGCCGGAATTTAGATGATTATCCCATCTTCACACAGGATAAGGCGTCCATTCACACAGCAGGCATTGTCGAGAATGTCCTTGAAGAGTATGAAATTCAGTGTTTGGATTTGCCTGCAAAATCTCCAGGCATCAACTACATCGAAACCTTACGGCATTACATTATCCAACAGGGGTGCAATGATAAAATGTCTAATGTGAAAGAACTTAAAAAAAAAATAATTAGAAATGGAGTGCTCTTTCCATCGGAGTATTGCCGCACACTTACTAGAAGAACGCCCGAAATATTGCAAACTATCAAATTTCAGAAAGGCAATGCTACTGAAAATTAACTAGTTTATTATGTTATTGTTGTATTTGTGTTGCATTACTGTTCTACAATTACATTTAAATAGCAATATTAAATTGTTCGGAGTTCATTTTTGTCTTCTCGCTTTGAAGTAATTTTTTAATTGACGTGATCACTATGGTACTTCAATGAAAAGTCAAACATAAACAAGTAAGATTATAGACGGACAAAATTATAATCAAATGAGACATATTTTCTAACCACTTTATTTAATTCAAATTCTTTTGAAAAAATGACAACTGCGAAATTTCTTTTTTGAACGCTACTGTATATCACAACCATTCCACAACAATATTAAAAAAAAGATGCTGATTTCTTGTCTATTTCGATGTGGATTCATTGATTTTTTGAACTAGTTAAAATATGTAATTTATTAAACATTACTGATATTGAGTATTCATCTGTTAAGAAGTCAGTTACGAATAAAGTGTGCGTTTTTAAATGCATCACTTTAACTATACGGGTCGAACCTTCCAAAGAAGTAGGAGAAAGTTAAATCACCAATAGCCGATATTATAATTCGAAAGAAACACTCTCCCACATTATAAAGTTTATATTGCATTTCAGTAGATTCATTTTCACTTGAATTTAAAAATAATTGAAAAAATTAGAATGAACAGCCCGTATACATCAACGGAATTTTCTTTTCATGCTCGTTAAAATATATGGTGAATTAGTTTTAATAAACAGACCAATAACTCGATTGATTATTTTAACTGATATGACTTAGGATTCAGGAAATGAATATCAGCAACGTACGATATTTGAATAACAGCTTAAAACAACTACGTACCATATGGATCAATAGATACATATAAAACAATTTATATATGGCAATTCAATCATACTTGAGAATATATTTAATCAATGAAAACATATAAACCAAAACAATATATTTTTAATATGTAGCGAAGTTTTATCAGATAAATTTCACACCTTTTCCTTGTGTTCTATTCTTACGTGTGAATTAGCAAATGCCAAAAACTTTCTATCAGTACGTTATTGCAATTCCATTTTGGATTGAAAGGTTCAGTGAAAGTTGATGACCCCGGAGCTAATAATCAGGTTTGAATCAATAGATAAGTGATTATTAAACGAAGAACGCAATATAATTATTTTAAAAAAATCCATTGATCTTGTTGATCATTACCACTATCAATGACACCGATCTCAAACAAACATAACTCATGTTCACACAATATCCTTACAGATTATGCGTTTTCTAAATACTTAATATTTTCTATGTTCTTCTCTAAATGCCCTCTCTCCAGACATATTTCGAGTCGATCAACGAATAAAAAATGCCGATCTAAAAATAGTTTAGGCAGCAATGTTAAAACGATAATAGTTATTGCTACAATATGATGAACTATAACAGAGCATCCTGTATCGTTTCAAAATTAGAATCCTCGCAAGCGCGCAGTATATTGCCCGCTTTTAGCCAAAAAGATTATTCACCTGCCTTTGATTTTTAGACAACGTCTCTAAATAGGCACTGTAATGTCGACCAAATTCCAAACATTCGTCTTTCGCCATCGTCCATACTGTGACAATATGTTTAGTTCGCATGCGGTTTCATGGAATGTGCTCAGATAATCTCATACACGGTTTTTATTTCGATGTGCATATCGCCGAAAAACGTGACTAGCAAAATATATTAATACCTTTACTGGTGATGTACATAATGCTTTTAAACTTATATTGTTTTCCATCAGAATTTTTAAAATCTTTAACTATTTCACTCTAAATATTGTGCAATATTCAAATTTATCATTGAGTCGAAAATGACTCGTTTAATAAATCATGTAAACAGGCAATACTCATTGAACTAAAACGATAATTTTAGCGTTTTTTTTTTTCAAATCGTAATACATTAAAATATTCATAACAATTTTCCTCATGTAGTTATCTGCTAACGTTATCTTCTTACGAGACATGTTGTAAACTGTATGTCTCTCATGTGTCACTGTCAATAGAAAACAGAATTGCGAATTGAACTATTATCACCACGGAGCTTAAGTATTCATAGAAGGGAAAATGTAATTCTCTGTTGCATATATTCACGGTGTCAGAATCTCAAAGGCATTGAAAAATTTGTGGCAAAATCCCATGAAGTGCGGATGTCACTCTTCTCACCATTGAACTTATGTATTCATGACATAAAACATGTATCTCTCTTCTGCATAAATTAATGGTGTGAGATTCTCAGAAGCAGATATGCG
>NC_136485.1:39398589-39411089 GCF_053919585.1 Euprymna scolopes | reverse complement strand
CCTGGTCGCCAGAAATGGATTCATAAACGTGCAAATCAGGCATGTTGGAAACACGTGAGCGATGGGCACGTTTATCAGACATACATGTGATTTCTCAATATAGGAAAGAGTTCCAAGTTAGTTAAGAGAGTTAGATCAGTCAGATCAGAGGAGCAGAGAGGTTCAGACCGATTCTCGCTTAGAGTCAATGCTCCCTCTGGCAGCTGGATGGTTTAGAAATAACCATGTAACAACTTTGAATCCCTGATATACAGAATAATTTCCGACCGATCAAATAATAAATTATCATCATGTTTTTCGTAACTGCCGTCTTCTGTGTTCATCATTACAACAAGAAAGGTAACGTGTTTATATTATATGTACAGCTGTCAAAACGTAAATGTCAAACGAACTCTCGGTCTACCTCTCAAGATATTAAAAAATCTTCTAGTTGAATTACAGGCTTGGGGCTCTTGTAGTAACATGTACACTGTCTATTATATATAATACAGAACTGTTTCTCTCTTCATATATGCCCTCTTTATGTGTCCAATATTATATCTTCAACAACATGAACATCCTAAGACAATATGAACACTCAACACACATGAACACTCCAAAGACTGTCTCTATCATTCTAAGACTTTTACTAACATGAAAAGCAACAATTATATAAGTCGTCTTAATAAGAACAACGATAATACGCTCATATTTGATACGTTAAAAATAACACGCATTATATATATATATATATATATATATATATATATATATATATATATATATATACATATACAATGTATTTGAAATCATTAAATAAGCGAGGAATTGTTGCTCAGATATTTGTAGCTGTATAATATAAGACATCCATATTTTTATTTTTGGTCTGCCGATATTTTACCATTAATTATACTTTACACAAATATTTTACACAGGGTGCATTCTCTTGGTGAAGTCTACGTATGTAGAAATAATTAGAATTGAGCATTAAACCCTAAATACAACCCCACATACGTCACATGATCCTCGAATAATGTTAAACACATTTTTTACATAAACTAAAACTTGCTGCATACCAGTCCACAGTAAAATTATGTCTATGCGTTTATTATAAATAGGTTTGCAAATGGTTACATTCCATTTATATGGTTTATATCGTTTATGCTGCGAGATTACAGGGGTGTATCTCAAAATTGTACTATTCGTTATAATCTATATACTTGTTCGAATTAAACGTAATCTATACTTAAATATAGGAGTCACACATATTTCCGTAACATATATCCGCGTCTCTCAAAACACACGTCTCTAGTGACTAGATGAAACCTATCATTAATATGACGCTGTAAGCAAAACGTATTTCCTTTTGTATTTTATCTCCAGTTAACGTACCTATTTTTATTATACCTTATAAGTTAGTTTAAGTTTTCAAGTAAAGTATTATATTGCATTAATATATATATATATATATATATATATATATATATATATATATATATATATGAACATAAAATATATAGTTTTTGTATGATAGTTTAACTAAGGTTTTTCTATTAATAGTCTAATGCATATGAAATAAATGTAAGGGACTATTACGTTTATTCTTTAAAAGATAAGATTTTATCACATCAACAATTTTAATATTTTTCTAATCAATTTATATATTTATAAAAGGTAAGTCCTCTGTGTAGGGGGAGTATGTTTTCCTATTTAAATACGTTGTCAATTTTCAGTTTTAACACGAAATATAGCATAAGGGGAATTGAGATTTGGGAAAATCTTTTTAACCGGGTTTCGGGCAGTAATTTTGCTGTCAATGTGTTCAACATTCAACGATTAGACCTTTGAAAACTCTGCTAAACTCCTTCGCGAATTTTCGGTCTACAAACTTTAAATTTTCAATGTAGCTTACATAGACATGGATCCAACTTTTTAAATCTGATTTAAATACAAGGAAATAAATGTTAAGCGGTTAAAAGTACGGTAAAGGCTAAACACATTTCATAGGAAGGGTATACAGAGAAAAACGAGCTTTTTACTCGGGTTGGGTGGGACATTTTGTTACCAACGAGTTAAAGTTCCACAGATTTGACCTTTGTAATCTGTAGCAAATTGCTTTTAGGTCTACACATTTGCAATAATACATATTTAGACATGCGGTAAGCATTTAATCACTTTTAGCCCGATAATTCCGCTGTCAAAAATCAAATTGAAAGAGTTGACCTTTGCAAATTCTACAAGTCTGAGTCTAAACACTTGAAATGTTAGATGTAGGTAACTTGGACATTGATCATACTTTTAATTGGATTTGAGACCAAAACAAATGTTCAGTGATCAACATTGGGGTTAAAGTTTAAAAATATATCTCGACAGTCACTAAGAAACTACGCAGACAAGTTTTGGTCTAAATCTTTAACACTTTACATAAAGAGCATTCGCACATAGGGCCATTTATGAACAGTACATAGGTCCAGGGTGAAGTCGGGATGAACTGCAAGTTGAAGTATCAAAATAGTACTCCTAACGCAGTAGTCTAATAGTATATAATCATAGTTGCACACCCATATTACGTACGCACACACATACACTCGCACACACCCATACACACACACACATATATATATATATATATATATATATATATATATATATATATATATATATATGCGTGTATGTGTAAGAAAGTGTGCGTGTCTTTTTTAGCGACGACAAAATAGAGGACTCTATTCTCTTTTATTATATATTACGTTACTATATGTTATTTTGAATTCAGCTTGGTTAGTGAATTAATTATAAAGAGACTGGCACGCGAAACTTTTTGTAAATTGCAAATAATATGATAAATAACCGGGAGAAACGTTAGATAAAAGGATTATGTCACGAAATTGTCCAGGCATCTGGCGACTTTGTTCCTGGTATGAAATCCCAGAAGATTATTTCCACTTGGCTTATGTAAAATCGAATGTACCCGCTGAGTAATTGGACGCAGGAGACTATCTGATGCGTTAATGTGGAAATGCAATCTAATTTATTGTGTACAGTGTTAGAATTCGAACTAATTAAGTTTTAGTCGTTGTTTAAATTGAGCTTTTTGCCCCCACATTGATAGGCATATTACTAAAATATGCAGCAGTAATTATTGTTTTCTAAGATAGAATCACCTGTAAATCTAACTTTTGGCCGGATTCGAATAGTGAAGTAGTATACTTTACATGTTACACAAAGTAGCGTAATGCAATGTCTGAAGCGTTTTACATAAAAACATTCCCTTGTTATAACTTTTAATTTGAATTGTATCGCTTCTATTAATTAGCCTATACACGATATATATATATATATATATATATATATATATATATGTATATATATATATATATACATAATAGCAGGTCAGTCCATTTTTTCGGACCCTATGTACTATTTATAACTAAATGTGCATATGTGTATATATTTAAATATTATAAATATTGACTCGTGTCCAGATAACCTACATCTAGAATTTCGAGTGTTCAGACCCATATTAAGCGGAGGATTTTGGTAGAGCCTACAAAGCACAACTCTTTAAAGTTTGACCTCTTAGTAGCAGAATGTTTGCCGCAAAACCGATTAAAAAGCTAGCTTCATATCTGAATACATGTTATCGAAAATCTCAAATGTTTAGACCCACAATTGACTGATTAGTTTTCTAGAGACATCAAATGCCAAATGTTTTAAACTTTGACACCTTGGAGGCCAAGATTCTGGCTAAAAATCTATATGTATAAAAGTGAACATGTCTGTCTTTGTGGATGTGTGTCTTTGTGCATTTCCCTACGCTATAACTCTGTTAATTTTCAGCCTATTGACTGGAAATTTGAGATACAGGGTACTTAGATGTGGGAAACTCTTTGTAATCATATTCGGCCTAAAATGTGGCTGTTAAGGAGTCAAAGGTCAACAATTTGACATTTGAGAACTCTACCAAACCCCTCCGACAATTTTTTTTATAAACACTTGAAATGTTTGCTATATGTTACTCGGACATGGATCTAACTTGATAACTTGATGTGAGCCCAAAAAATAAAGGTTAAAGGGAAAAATAAGGATAAAATTAAAAAAAAATAGACTCTTATTTTTAATTTTTTTTTCTCAACATACACCTCCAACCACCCGGGCAACGCCGCGTTAAAATGCTAGTAAATGAAAAAGCTGGACTCATATCTGAATCCACTTTATGTAAAATTTCAAATTTTTAAACAAAAAATTGGATGAGTAATTTGATAAAGACCGTAGAGGTGAATTTGTTTTTTTTTTTAACTTTGATCCCAGGTTTGACACCTAAGCAATTTTTGTTTTCGACTTATACTAAATGTAAAAGTTTGACTTACGTCAACATAATTTACAGCTAAAATTTCAAGTATTTAACCTAAATTGGAGGAGGCGGTAAGTAGAATTTTCAGAAGACAAATCGTTGAACTTTGACTTCTTGACAGCTTTATTTCTGTCCGATAACAGATTATGGTTTTACCCCATCTCAAAAACCGTTATGTCAAATATCGAACCTGTAGTCTGAGAATTAGCAGGGTACTCTGGTAATAGAATATACCAACACACACACACACACCTATATATATATATATATATATATATATATATATATATATATATATATATATATATATAATCAAGTCATTATAAAAGCACATCGGATTTAACACTACCGAGTTATTCTTTTTTTCCGATTTATCTGGATATCTTTTCGATTCGCCGAGCGGTATTTTTTAATTCAGTCGGCATGTTGTATGAAATGGTTCCTATAAGTTTTAGTCCTCCCATATTCTACGTAAGCCTTTTCTATCTGTGCGCCCGATTACGGTCAGGAGCGATTGTTGTCATTTTCCTTTTCTTTTCCTTTTAAACTTAGTGTATTTACAGTTTTTTTTTGTATGTCTAAGCAATCATTTTTCCAATAAAATTCACGGAAAGCAGATAGAACTCTATTTAAACTCACTCCACGACAAAAACCTAAACCCTAACCCTAAAAAACAGCCCCATAAAAGTATACTATAAAACCAACTACAGCTTAAAAATAATATAATTAAATGTATACCAGACCCACCGACCTTAAAATAGATCAAACTAATAATATATTATACCGAATTTAAAACCTCCAATTTAATAATTAAAAACAATAATTATACTAACACAACCCTAAACTAAAATAATGTAGTGTATGAATTTATTTGCCTTTTCGCAGAATGTCACCGAAGCCTATCTAAATAATCATACAACGCATACATAGGCCACGCCACAACACTCTCCCGACGATTGACCTATAAATACACAGATGTGCATAAATATACTTATATACACGTTTATATCTGTATGCATATATATATATATATATATATATATATATATATATATTACATTTTAGATACACGTTTATATCTATATAAATTAAAGTTTTACAATTATAACACATAAGTAATTCCAACGATACAACATCATTTCATTAATACGCGAGGAGTGTATTGTTTAGAAAAGTTCCAGATTTGGTACATGCTTCAAATCAATCGAATAACTCGATCCCATCAGATTTCCCCCTTTGGTCACTACTAGTCCGACCTGGCAGAAATATCGCGGAAACTATAGAATTTCTTTTCATATTGGATTGCCCAGGTTGTATATTCTTTTTATGACTTTTAAACACTATTTATAAAAATTTTAAATAACATTTCAATGCATGTGTTGATAAGAAAAAAATATTCCAAGCTGAATATTTTGTGAATTGAATTTGATTGGCTCTAATATGAGCCATTTCTGAACATCCCTGTATTAAGGATATACATAAAATTTTTCTCCATGTATACATTGTTTCACGCAATAAATTCTCATCTTGAATATATTTGTATACATATTTTTATCCACAGAATATAACATTAATCATATATATATATATATATATATATATATATATATATATATATATATATATATTGGTTGTCCATCGGATCCAAAGATGGCGTTTGTGTTCTGCACCTCATCTGTGCACACGGCGGTGACTCTGCAGTAGCAGTCTCGAGGTACATAGTCTAGAACATTGGGGGCACTGAGAGTCAATTTTTGTCATCACCACTGAACCTGCTCTGTGGTGTCTCTCTCTGGCAGCAGTAAGTTTCTGGCTACAAGCCTCTTCAAAGTTGGCAACAGACTTGTGAGTTGAGTTTCGCTATTTTGGTCTGCCCATAGCATGCCCCTCTGTGTCTTCCGGTTTGATACGACATCATTGCAGATTGACTTTAACAGTGTCTTTATACCGCGGTTTTGGTCGACCTTGGTTTCTTTTGCCGGCCTGGAGTTCTCCGTACATCAGGCATTTAGGCATCCGACATGAGTCCATTCGAATCACGTGTCCAACCCAACGAAGTTGGGTATCGAAGATGGTGGCCCCTATACTGGTGGACATCTTTGTCAAGGGCTTTCAGATTGGTGATCCGATCCTGCTATTTGATTCCAAGGATGGAGTGGAAATCGCATGTGGAAGAGCTCCAGTTTCTTTATATGCCTGCAGTACAGTGTCCACATCTCACAACCATAGAGCAGAAGGTAAGGGCCACAGCATTGTAGACGGTCAGCTTCGTAGATAGGCGGATGTTGTGTTCATTGGGCACTCGATTGTGAAGTCTTCCCAGTACCTGACTTGCCTTGCCTCTTCTGGTGTCAATTTTTCTGTCAAAGGAGCCATCACAAGATATGGTGCTTCCCATATATTTGATGTGATTAACGTTGCCAATCATCGGCAAAGAGAACAGCTTGGATGGGAGTTTTCAAGCATTTTTCTTTGCTGTGAGTGTCCATATGCTTCGCGAGTTCCACAAAGCCAAAAACATCAATATATAACACAGCTTATTTGTTTGTCAAAATCATGTGGTAATCGAAGGCGAAATCGATTCTCATTCATGTTCCAACCTATATGCTTATTACAATTACTACAGCAAATATGAGGTAGTATGGAAGTTTCTAGAAAATTATCCGAGATGAGAAGTTGTTTCTGCAACAGAACAAAAGTTTGCGGAATATAACATGACATTCACAGTGTAATTAAAAAAAGTCTTACTACAACAACGGCTTATACCGGCGATTCTTATTATATTGATTTTTAGACACATAACATCATCAACATATTACATAGGCCAAAGAAATATGTTGAAAGGCAAATACAAACATTAAAAACACACATTCGAACAATTCAAAAGATCTAATGAGGATATTAGGCTGAGTTTGAGAACACTCAGCACATTAGTTATTCACCAGATATTGTCTAGCTCTACTACAGAAAGGAAAATTATACATTGTCTAGACGCACCAGGAACATGAGTTATAATAAAACGATAGCAATCACAGAACATTCAACATAACAAAACTGGTCTACTCACATTATACAAGGTCCTGGATATGACCTAAAACTATATTAAATAACCTCAAAAATGTTGACATGCCGTAAAACAAAAACAACCAACTTCATTATACAAACGATAATAAATGTTGACACAACACCAGAACACATTGTCAAGAACAAAATATCTGCGTGAAACTAATATCCTTCGTAATGAAATAAGACATACGTTAGTTAGTAAGTAACTACATAAATGAAAATATTCAGATGTATTATAAACAATAGACGCATAACTTTATTGATTCTTACTGATTAGATCCGAAAGAATATTAAAAAGTTATAACAGATACAGACATGGATGAGGCACACTCAACTATATTACCTCGAGTAAGGTTCTTTTATCTATTAAGTAACACCTTAAAAAAGAGAAAATATTTCCGTTAATCTATAAATATAAAAGCAAAAATGTATGTATGTATGTATGTATGTACGTATGTATGTATGTACGCTTTTCCTCGATGTCCACAAAAGAGAAGCGCTCGCTCGCTCGCTTCGCAACTTCTTAAAACTTTTTATATCATCTATAAATTGTAATATCTCACACTTAACCACGGAGCTCGCCTGTCTATTGAATTTTATTGACTTTCAAACGTTAATTATTCCACATTTCCCGCATCAGCACGCGTTACATTCGGTTTTCGGTATGCACAAAAAGCGAAACTCGACTCTAATCACACGCCCAGAGCCAGTGGTCTCTAGAGAGCTAAGTAACGTTTGGTTAATGGCGACTTCGTCATATCAGACATTAGCTTTCATTTCGAGACGGGAGAGTGGGTTTTTAAAAACAAACAAACCGATTTATTAACCTCATTAAAAACTGTCCGTCACAAAATGCTAACTGCTGATTAGCTATCTCCATCACGCTAATCAAAACTCGCACCTGTTTTTTTCACACTTTACTATTTTCCAACTGCGCGTCGTTAAGGATTGTTTTTTTCACGTGCACCTGTTTTTTTTCACACACCTACAAACACCCGGGCAACGTTGTGTACCCCTCGCTAGACGTAAATAAATGCAATAAATACCAGGATTAATATTGTCTAGGAGGGACTATCATTTTCACCACTAAAACTGGCTTGGATTCTCTACTCACACAGATGCAGCGGACAGCACAACACATAGGGAGTGAGATATAACAAAGCTATCACAAATGGTTACGTTTCCAACCAGTTTCCCTGACCAGCAAAAACAACAAGCATCACTTCTAGATATGTTTCGTACTACAGTTCCCGAGGATTGTACAACAAATGCTGACAGCCTACTCGGGAACGCTGTGCATGCAGTGATAATGGTAGAAATCGCCCTAAATTCTAGACCCAAAACTGAAGAGCCAGTGCTCAAAACAACGAGATATTATAAAAAGGCTGACTGGGAAACCATCAGAGATCTTATCAGAGTTGCCCCATAGGGAAATATGTTTTCTCTTCCTGCTTAACAGTGCGCAAATGAGACCACTGAATGGTTCAAAACTGCAATGGAAGCACATGTTCCCATGCGGAAATTTTATAGCAAGCCCCACTCTCCCCAATGGTTTACTTCGACTTGCGCAACTGCCCTTGCTCAAAGGCAGCATGCATACCGCAGATTTAACCGACATAAGTCCAGTTCAAACGAACAAAAGTATATAGAAGCTAGAAGTAACGTTAAGAAATAAACAGCGACAGCTAGGAGAGAATTTACTGAAACCACTAAAAAATGCATCGAAGCACAAACATTAGGAAACCGTGACTTCTGGAACATCTACAACAGTGTAGTAAATAATGGGCAATCAACAATTCCCCCATTAACCAACAATCACGAGGTTGTCTCCTCAGCAACCGACAAGGCTAATATGCTTGCCAGACGGTTTGCCTCGAACTCCACACTGGACCCTACCAACCACCCCCGTCCTGACTTTCCTTTGCGGACAGACGTCACGCTAGCCGATCTAAAAATCACCCCTGCTCAGGTACACGCTATCATAAAAAACCTTGACACTTCAAAACCATGTGGACCTGATCTCATCCCAGCTGTTCTATTAAAAAACTGCTCAGCCGAAGTAGCTGAAGTTCTCTCCAAACTTTACAACAAATGCCTTAATGAATCATGCTTTCCGGGCTGTTGGAAAACTGCTTCTGTGGTACCAATATGCAAGAATTCTGACGAAAGAACTGACGAATCAAATTATCGTCCCATTAGCCTCCTCCCACTTTTCGCCAAAATATTTGAGACCTTAATTAACCATGCTCTACTCCATCACTTTAAAGATGCTAAACTTTTGACTGACCAACAATATGGATTTAGACACTGGACAAAGCGGGGGAGGCAAAGCCATAGCTCTATATATATATCTAAGGCTTTTGACAGGGTATGGCGTAAGGGTCTCCTCAGGAAAATTAAATCATACGGTATCACTGGTAGGATACTTAACATAATTAAATCCTTCTTAGATAAGAGAAAAATCCAGGTTGTCCTCGACGGTCGTACATCCAAACAGTGTGATATAAATGCGGTAGTGCCTCTAGGGTCTATGCTTGGACCTTTATTGTTCCTAATATTTATTAATGACTTCCCCGACAAAACTGCCTCTGAGATGGGTATATATGCTGATGAAACTACACTCTATAACAAGCATGACAAGAAAACTAATGAACACATATCTAAAGAAATGACAAAAACACTAGAATATGACCTCCAATCTGTAGTGGAATGTGGACATACATGGATGGTCACATTCAATGCTGCCAAGACTAAACTGGTTTCCTTCAATAATTACAAGAACCCTTCTCTGCCACGAATAGCAATGGCCAGTGACTCCCTGTCGGAGAGTGCATCTTTCAATCTGCTTGGCCTAACGTTCGCAGGAAACATGAGTTGGAACAGTTACATTGAAGGCATTGCCAGGGCCGCTGCGAAAAATAGGCCCTCTATACCGTGCTAGAAATCTACTGACACCTGAAAGTATCCTTACCTCTATAAGGCCACCCTTCGCCCATGTATGGAGTATTGTTGTCACATTTGGGCTGGTGAATCTGCTACTAGTCTCTCGCTCCTAGACAAGGTTCAAAAGAGAGTCGCCAATCTGATAGGCCCAGAACTGGCATCTAAGCTCCAGCCTCTGTCCCATCGACGAAACGTTGATTCGCTCTGCCTGTTCTACAAGTAGTTTAATGGTGAATGCTCTGACGAACTGCAGACACTTATGCCCCCACGACGTAGACACCCTCGACAAACCACCCAGGAAGCTAAATCTCACCCTAACACAGTAGAGATCCCTAGATGTAAAATATATTTCTACTCCATTAGTTTCTTCCACAGAACCGCTAGACTCTGGAATTCCATTCCAGGTTCCTGCTTCCCTAACTGTACTGACATGCAGAAGTTCAAGTGCAACGGGAACCGACATCTTGGCGCCCAAATCCCAACATAGTGCCCCAGTAGTTGCTGCCCATGATAGTAGGTCCCTACACCAAAGTGGCAATGCGCCTTGTTTTGGGTGAGACTGTAATATATATTTTATTTAACTACACTACAGATAATACTGCTTTAAGGAAGTGCTTGTGATCTCGAACTAGTTTTAATGCACATGATATGTACTATAATCCTATTTTGTATATAGATCATGTTTATTAACATTATATTTTAGATACTACAACATAAATAATAGCGGTCGCAGTTCTGCAAACGTTGAACACGCGAATAAATGCGAAACACATGAATGACATGTCACGATCACGAATATCTCTCGCCAAACATTAATTGCAATAAAAACGATTCCGTATTTGAACTTAATGCGCAATTAAGGCATCGACCAGTGTGTCTATGTGTAAAACATTTATAGGTTAACCTATTAATTTAGAATCGAATTACGTTTTCCATGTATGAGATGACATTGGATAAAACGTGGATAATAGAACATTGGTTAAAAAGAAATTGTTCTGACACTAGATAGAAAAAAAAAACAATTTGAACTTCATATTAATTATAATAATCTTTTTGTTTCACATTTCCGGGTTTACTCTGCTCGCAAATAACTAATTTATTACATTTGATAAAGAATTCGATACAATGCTATGATTACACGTCATGAGAATTATATCGAATTATGTTTTTTTTCTCTAGTGAACACTTGCTAGCAATGTACAAATATAATCTGTTTTGAATAATTTAGACATTTTTGAAATGATTCAATATAATCTAATTAGGAATTTGTCTCACCTTCTTTTTCGTGAAAGATTTAGTTCAATTTTTGATTTCTACAGATTCATTCCTTTATCTTTAATTAAAAATAATCCATTAGTTGTATGGCTTTTACTGCTTTAGATTATTTGTTATTTCGTTCCCAATTAAAGCTTTTCTTTGCATAGAGATCACTTCTATCGGAAAATTCCAATGTGAAAGCACGAGTCACAGAACGATGCGTTTGAGTCAGCGGATATAAAACAGAACACGAATATAAGGTTAACGTGTGAAAAAAATATTACCTTGTATTCGCAAACCAAATTGCACATTAATTAACCTTTAAAGAAAAGGAATACAACAATTCGAAATTGGAAATACTTTGGATACAATGAAATGATACTAAAATATGTGCGTTTTAATATTTCTTTAAATAGAAGAAGATAGTGATTGACTTACACTCGGCAATGCACACACACACACACACACACACATATATATATATATATATATCATATAATAATTAAGGTATTTAACTTTTAGGATTTGAAAAGGTTAATCTTAAAATATGGCATGTTTCTTGTTTGCAAACAAATAATACAGTTTAAAAGATATATTTCTCTTAAGCACTTACTTTCTGATGTGTATTCCTCTCCCCAGTAGAAATACTTTGGATACAATAAAATGGTAGTAAAATATGTGCATTTTTATGATATTTGTTTCAATAGCAGATAGAGTGCCCGGTTACACTCATCAAATATATATATATATATACAGGGTGGCGCCCAAAATCGGGCCCCGACTCTAATTAGTGTTTTGTTCAAATGAAATGAAATTTTAGTAATAATTAGTGTATTATATTCAAAACATCACATCAACATACTGGTGTCTTTGGCCTTTTTTCTCCGTTCTACAGCATATGTTC